>NC_136367.1:9235000-9350000 GCF_037039965.1 Doryrhamphus excisus | reverse complement strand
GTATATCAAAATCAAGGGGGGCAAAGCCCACATCAGGAGGTTTGCCACCTGTTAGCAGGGTGCCCCATCATCTGAACAGGTGCTCTTTAAATGAGTTTAACAACACCAAAACTGATTTTCTTCTAAATACCACTCTCGACATAACAAATTTTGTACGGACAAAGTCAATGTTCCAATCACCAAAAGGTGAAAAGATATCCTTTACAACTGTTAACCCAGCTCTCTCCATAGACTCTCCCATCATCTTTCTCCTCTCCTTGGAGGGAGAAGAGAGGAGGTCTGGATTGAATCGGAGAGGCATTTTACACAAATCAATCCATGAACCAGGAACTGCCACAGCAAAAGGCCTCAAAGCGGCCCACGCCTGTAAGGCTTCCTTTACAAAGTTCGGGAGGACCCCGAGCACTGGGCTGGGGGGCAACAAACAAAGATTAAATGCACCAAAATTATTTAATACACCCAGATCCTTCAGGAAAAACTCCTTCCAGGGAGCCCGACAATCTGGATCCAGAAATTTTCTAAGCACGTTTAGTCTCAGTGCCTGTTTCTTCAAGACTAAATCAATTACATTCAGACCTCCCTTACCAACATCATTGATCATTACATTGTGTGTGACCAAACAACGACCATTACCCCAGAGAAACTTGGATAAAATTACACTAATCCTATTTGCACAGTCTCCTGGCAGCTCGCTCACAGTTAGAGCATGGGTCAGTTTTGACAGACACAAAGCATTCACCACTAAAACTTTTCCTCTCAGTCCTAAATGTCGAAATTTTAGGAAATTCAATTTAGCTACTAGCTTTCTGATTAAATCTTCCCACATTTTCCGATTTGACTCCACACTATCTTTGCCTACAAGCACCCCTAAGACCCTGTAAATGCTCCCTGCTTCCTTAAAATGTACTGACAAAGGCTGGGGAGTTACATTTCCACAAAATGCAACAGACGTTTTTTCAAAGTTTATTTTTGTCCCTGAGGCCAGACCATAAATTTTCAACACATGCAAGGCTGCCTCAAGACTTTCGGTGTCTCGCAAAAATAAATTGGTGTCATCTGCGAACTGTAACACCTTATACTCAGCTCCTGCAGGGGAGAGTATGCCCCTGACACTACACTCTGACATCGACATGGCAGCCAGAGGTTCAGCCACGAGGCTATAAAGAAAAGCAGAGAGGGGGCATCCCTGACGGATAGAACGCTTCACAGGAAAGACATCTGTCATGGCACCATTACATTTGACCCTGCTTGAAGCAGATCCATACAATAACTTTATCCAGTTTACAAAAATCGAACCAAAACCCATTTTTTTAATACAGTAAAAAGAAAGCTGTGCTCTACTCTATCAAAAGCTTTATTAAAATCTACACTTACATGAATACCACCTGTTTTATGCATCACATTTAGTAAATATTTTATTGACAAAATTGAGTCTGAAATGTCCCGGCCAGGGACACTGTAAGCCTGGGCAGATAGAATAACCGACTCCATTACACCTCTGATACGGCCTGCTAGAATTTTGGCAAGAATTTTATAATCTACATTTAATAAGCTGATTGGCCTGTAATTTTCCAATTTATTTCTTTCTCCCTTCTTGAACGCAAGGGACACTACACCCAAAGCAAAGGAGCTTGAGGCTCTCCCCTCTCTCTCCTATCTCCTATCTCCTGAAAAAGTCAAAGGAGAATGGGCGCCACTCTGGACGTGAAGCACCTGTAAAATTCGCTGGTGAGCCCATCCTCACCTGGGGCTTTGCCAGTACTTAGCAGCTTTACTGCAGACCTGACCTCCTCTAACAAAAGAGGCGCATCACTCAGCCTCAGCATTCGACAACCTACCACTTAATGAATTAACTACCTCATCAAAGCGATTAACTGAGACACCCTCCGAACTAAACAATGCACCATAAAATTTTCCCACAACACCCAACACATCATCAATATCTGAAACCTCCTTCCCCTCACTATTTATCAGTTTTTCAATATACATTTTATTTTGCCTCACCTTCTCCATTGCAAAGAAAAAACCTGTAGATCGCTCACCCTGCACAGTATACTGTGCTCTTGCATGCAGCATGGCACCTCTACATTTAGAGATCTCAATATTATCCAGTTGAGCTTTAATTTCTAAATACTCAGGATTTACTGGACCACTAGTAAAAGCTGACCTGCTCACAATGTCCCTCAGCCTATGTTTTAACTGAGTCTCCTCGGCCTTTAACAACCAGTTTTTCTGTTTGCTAAAATTTACTAAAAGGCGCTTTATTCTTTTCTTTGCCTCCTCCCACCAGTCCACAATTGACTCAATACATTCTATTTCCATATCAAAAGAATCAAACAACCCATTCATTTTTTTGCAATCATTTTCATCTTCAAGCAAAGAATTATTTAAAATCCAAGAACCCCCCGTGCGCTGCCCTTTAAAAGGGCTAAAATCTACACGCAGTGGAGAATGGTCACTTAACCAAGCGTCATTCATCATAGAAAACTGAGGCCGTTCGCCTCAAGAAGCCCTCAGACATCAAACATAAATCAATTCGGGACTGTTTTAATGCCCCTAAGACAACTTGCCGTCTGGAAAAGACTCTCTTGTTAAAATTCAGAGCTCTCCAGCCTTCAATCATATCGTATCGGGACATGAGGTCTAACAAGTGCGTCCTAGACACGTCATTTCTATACACATTGTTAGCATTTAAGTCTATTTTTGTAAGGGCTACATTGAAATCACCATCAACTGAAAAGATCCTATTTGAAGGCGACGAAGGCCAAACTAGACTCCAGCAAAAAGAGCAGAAACCTTGTATTCCCAGGCGGTCTCCCATCCAAGTTTTAACCAGGCCCGTCTCTGCTTAGCTTTCAAGATCGGACGAGATCAGGCGTTTTCTGGGTAGTATGGCCGTAAGCTGCTAGGTCAACTGAAAAGATCCTATTTGAAGGCGACGCAGGCTAAACTAGACTCCAGCAAAAAGTGTCAAACAACGCCCTCTGCTGTCAGACAAGAGCAGAAACCTTAAAAAGCTTACAGCACCTGGTATTCCCAGGCCGTCTCCATCCAAGTACTAACCAGGCCCGCCCCTGCTTAGCTTCCGAGATCGGGCGTTGTCAGGGTAGTATGGCCATAAGCTGCCAGGTCAACTGAAAAGATCCTATTTCGCAGGCCAAACTAGACTCCAGCAAAAAGTGTCAAACAGCGCCCCCTGCTGTCAGGCAAGAACAGAAAATTTCTCAGTTTGCCAATTTCAGACTGCATGACAAAGAATCAAGTCAAACTCCATCAACAGGGAAGCGGAGGTCCTTCAGACAAGACAGTATTGCCATTCTTTCCTGGCAGACATAACATAAGCAAACGTTTGTTGGGAAGTGAATGCATTTCACCAAGCAGCGTAATCTGCACTGACGAAGGCGCATGAGCGCGCCAGCCTGTTTTCCTCTCCTCCTGCATTTCATTGCGTGTGCAAGGGTGAGCGCACCTTTGACCAGTATGTCCAAAATGTCCTCTGTCGGAAGCAGAAATTTCAGAAATAAATCCTCTGGTGTTGCTTCCATTGATGTTCATGAGCTCTTCTCTGGTGAAAGAGCTCCCGGTACCGGCACAAAACACTGTTTTATAACAGGAGAAGGTCCAGTCTCAGAACTATTTTGGTTCCTTTGCTGGAGTACATCAAATAGACACTGTCTCTGCCTTTCTGAGTGCAGCCAGAGTGCGGTCCTTGGTCGTCTAGTGCATAGAATTCGGTGCTCTCACCACCGTGGCCCGGGGTCGATTCCTTGTCAGGGAACTGAGTTTTGAGTGCACATAGGATTTGTCTAGCTCCTCGGTCGAAAGGTGAGGGTTATCTTTCACATCCTGAAGCGACTGACGACAGAAATATGACAAACACGACAATAAATGATAGACGTGAATTTCTGGTCAGTACGCCAATACAAGATAAGGTGCTCGACTGGAGAAGGCAGTTAGGACTGGGTTTAGGGTTAGACCGCATGCTGTATTTGGCATAGAAATCGGAATTGGGGCTCAAATCAACATCTCTTCCACAAAACACAAAGGATTTCTTGGAGAATGTGGGCATCAATCCCGCTACCTCTCGCATGCAAAGCAAGCGCTCAACTATTTGAGCTAATTTCCCTGATGTTGCAGCGTTGGCAGAGAAGGTCCAGTCTCATAACTATTGGTTCCTTTGCTGGAGTACGTCAAAGCGACACTATCTCTGCCTTTCTGAGTGCAGACATAAAGCAGTCCCTGGTGGTCTAGTGGCTAGCTGCTGTCATCCTGAAGCGACTGACAACGGAAATACAAACAAAACATCAATACATGATAGACTCGAGTTTCTTGTGAGTACTACACAATAAGACAAGGTACTCGACGAGAATGCTGTCAGGACTGGGTTTAGGGTTAGACCTCGCATTTGTCGGATGCTAAGGGACAGATCCTGGACTCATTTCCGATCCCAACGTCTCTTCTGAGGAAGAGACTGCGGACATTCATCCCACAACAAGACAGGCGCTAGACAGGAGAATGCAGTTAGGACTGGGTTTAGGGTAATACCTATGGCTGTATTTGTCGTAGATATCGGATTGGGGCCCGGATTAGTGTTCGGTACTTGGGAACATTTAATCACAAAAAACAAAGGCGTCTTTGGAGAATGCGGGCATTGATCCCGCTACCTCTCACATGCTAAGCGAGCGTTCTGCCATTTGATTAATTCGCCTTCTGTTGCAGCATTGGCAGAGAACGTTCAGTCTCATAACTATTTTGGGTCTTTGGCTGGAGTCTGTCAAAGCGACAAAGGTGACAAATGGGAACAAAGATATGTGCTTGATCTCTGAAGGTGTGTACACAAGCATCTTTCCCCAGTTTGGACACACAATCCATATTTCCCGGATGACTGGTCGGGTGCATTTGCCTTTAAACATGAGTGAATTAGCTAAAATACTAAAATGCCAACAACTATCATGCTAGCACCTACCAAGATAGCCTCAAGTCCCAAAATTGTTAAGGCAGTCCCATAGTGTCCCCACATCATGTCATGTGTGTATTTGCCTTTAGACATCAGTAAATTAACTCAAATGAAAACATGCTAACGGTCATCATGCTAGCACCTAGCAAGAGAGCCTGGCATCCCAAAAGTGTTAATGCAGTCCGATAGTGTCCCCACATCATGCCATGTGTTTATTTGCCTTGAGACATGAGCAAATTAGTTAAAAGTATAACATGCTAAGAGTTAGCTTGGTAGCATCTAACAAGAGCGCCTCAAGTTTAGAAAGTGCCAAGGTTGTCCTATAACCTCCCTGCATAATACCATGTGTGTATATTCCTTTTGACTTGAGTAAATTAGCTTCTATGCTAACGGCTACCATGCTAGCACCCAGCAAGATTGCCCCAAGTCCCAAAAGTATTATGGCAGTCCCATAGTGTCCCCCCCATCATGCCATGTGTGTATTTGCATTTAGACATGAGTAAATTAGCTTAAATGCTAACATGCGAACAACTACATGCCAGAACCTAGCAAGATAGCATCAATTCTTAGAGGATCAGACTTTTAATCTGAGGGTCCAGGGTTCAAGTCCCTGTTCAGGCGGTGAGTTGTGGGCCCCTTCCCTTAAATGTTAAACCCAACCTCTTTGTCTTGCTAATGTGCTGTTTTCTTAGCCCTGTAAATGTCCAAATACACAATGGTTTTGCCTTTGTAGAGAGCATTGTAGTACATATGACATGTATACCACATGTGACATCAGAAATTATGGGTATTTTTTCAACAAAACAAGACCTCTGGTTCAAAACATTTTTTGAAATGTTGGAGAGAAAAAAAAAACAGTAAAGGAGTCGCTGAAACACCAGTAAGGCACTGCTGGGTTTTGAACCCAAGGATCTCCTATTTACTAGACAGGCACTTTGACCAACTAAGCCACAGCACCGGTGAAGGAGTTAAGGTCCTTTCAGCCAGCCAATAAATAAATTGTAGTTCATATAACATGTTCCGGAAATAATGGGCTTTTCTTCAACAAAACAAGAAATCACAATCGCGGCTTTAAAGGTTTAAAAGCTAGCTGTGAAAGAAACACCTTAGCCACCCATGGGCTCACCTTGATGTCTTGGTTGTCACGGTACGGCATGTCTGTGTTGCGGTGCGACCCCAGGATGCAGAGAGCAGGACCAAATGCAGGCAAAATAATATTTATTTTAGCTATAATAGCAGCAAAAGGAAACACAACTCAACTAGCTGAAAAACAAACTAACAATGATCCAACAAAAGGAGAAGCACACACCTGAACTAAATAGACAGCACAAATTAGGGACAGGTGTGGGTAGCTATGGCAACAAAGGCAGAGGCGGCAAAACAGGAAGTCCAATACAAAACCAGAGTGTTCAAAAGGGAAACCAAAGCCCAAACGGGGAACATAGACAAACTGTCACGCACAAACCCGCACAGGGCGTGACATTGGTGGACTCAACTTGTGCCCTTTGAGTCAATGGTTTGGCTTGTAACCTCCTCTAACGTTGGCTGGTAAACGGTGATTGTGCTGAAACCTGGGATTAAACCAGATCTTCAGTCTAATGCTCTCCCAACTGAGCTATTTCAGCTGCAAAGGCGTTTCTCTGCTTTTTCAGTCTGGGCTAAAAGTGGGGGTATGGTGAAGCTGTGTCTGTGCCACGTACTATTTTGCTGTGTGCCTGGTCCAGTGTGTTCTCATCTTGGGTTGGAATGTCCCCATTATCCCTAATGCCCCTAATATGTCCCTGAGACATTGTCGTGCAACTCTAAGGGGAGGGGGGAGCAAGCAGTTGCATGAGCTGTACTTTGTCTATGTGTGTGTGTGTATGTGAGAGTAATTACTTTTTGTGCATGTGTTCTTATCTTGGCACATATTTGCATGATGAACAGGAACATCTACTCACTGCTGTCGTTCCCAGGCACTTCCAAGATTAGTGGCGCTGGGAGTAGCTGGTCAGGGTCACAGAATGTTCCTGCTTCAAAACACTCAAAACTCTCTTTCTATTGTCTTTGCGCGGATATAAGGGTGATCAGTAACACTATAATAATTGTATTTACATTTTTTTCAAACACCACACAAGTGGACACACAATCTTGTCTTGTCAGACAATACAATTACAAAAGTAACACACACCTGCCATGACCCTGATTCGGCTGGGGTTGCTGCGGCCACAACACACAGTCCAAACCACTATATGATTACGGCTGTGAGCAATGCTTATCTGGGCAAGAACCATAAACTCAGACTCGGAGGTGCAGATTGCTCATTCCAGCTGCTTCAAATTCATCTGCGAGCAAAGCTTGAATTTTAGACTCAAATCAATTGAAAAGGCTGTCATGCACGTTTTCCATTGCACCAATAGCCCAAAACAAAAATACCAGTAGTAGGTTAGGTTCTGGATTGTTACTGTTTTGCCAAGAGTAACATGGGGTTGAGAGAGAAGTCCTTTTAGACTAGACAACAACAAAAGCAATATACACCTGCCATGACCCGGATTAGAACTGTTGTTGCTGCAACCGCAACGCAGAATACAAACCACGATACAATTACCGCTATAAGCTATTACTTCAAAAAAGGGTTACTCTGTCAAAGCCGTGATCGTATAGTGGTTAGTACTGTATAGTTAGTCCTCACAGCATGTGTGTGTTGCTTTTTTTTGTGTCCCGTCCAGCCATTGGGGCAGATAGTATTGTTGATCTAAATGCCCTTACATGCTAAACAGATTTGCCCTGTGCCAGGAAAGGTGTTGGCTACAACTTCCCTGTACCATGAAATTTTATTTGCCGTTATTTGATATTTTTGTTATGGGCATTTGGAGCAACCGGACCGAAGAAAGAAGAAACACAGAAAAGAAGAAGAGAAACTGGGGGGGGGGGGGGGGGGGGTGGAGAGAGAGAGAGAGACAAAAACAGCAGCAAAAAGGATTCCCATAACAACAACAGTGACAAACAGAACAGTTAAATATCAATGATGGCTAAGGGTCACAATGGAGATGATATCAATGAAATGAAACAGTCCAACTTACCAGTAGCAATAGTAACAATGAGGACATGAACCGTGATAGTAAACATAATTACAGCCATAGAGTTATAGTAATTAAAATCTCACTGCTTGACATCATTTTTACTGTAATAATAGCATACCGATAGCATATAGACATCAGGGATAAGATGGTAGATTGTGTAGAGAAGCACCCATGTGCTGTGAGTGTCCATATGGAGGTGTGTACTTCTGTGTATACATTCATATATGTGTGTGTAAGTGTGCTCATGTATGTGAATGCGAGTGAGTGAATGTGTAATTGTCACTGAGAATGACAAAAGGAGAGAAACTGCCTTCTACCACCCAGCAAACCCCACCCCGCGCAGCCAGGTCAAGCCCCCACCGCCAGAGATCCTCCGGCCCCTTGAGTGTGGGCAAAGCCAGGGCCGACTCCCCAAGACCCAGCCCCAAAGCATCTCCCCGAAAAGACCAGCAAGAGGCCAAGGAGGAGCAATCCCAACCGGCAACAGGGCGCCAGCAGGCCGGAGGAGAGCCGCACCCTCGAGACCAGCGGGAGACCATACCCCACTAGGGTAGAAGGGAATCAAGGGCCACACACCTGCGGGCACAATGGCGCCCCCGCCAACCGGAAGGGAGCCCATCCACGGCCGGAGGCGGCACCCCCCGCCCCCCGCCCCCCACCCGCCGGGCAGCTTACCCCGCTGAGGGAGAGCCAAAGCTCCAAGTCATGGGGAGGCCAAGCACCAGAGCCGAGGAGTCAAGACCAGCGCAAGGCCACCGACAGACCTCACCATCCACTGGGACACCCGGGACACGCCCACCCCGCACTACCGACCAACCGAGCGGGGCAAGCCAGCCGCCCGGAGCAAGCCGTGGGCCACAGGACCAACCGCAAGCCCCACCCAGCCCATCGTGGCCACCGGCCATCCCACGCAGGGGGCCCCACCAGAGATTGTGCCAGCTACGCCACCCCCGGACCACAAGGAGCCGCGGACAAACCACATGCCCTGAGGCAGCTCCTACAACCACCAGAACAGCAGGGACCGCGCCCCGGCAACACATCCATCACCATGGTAGCCCAGGGAGTGACACCACAGAGACTGCAGGAGAACGGGGACCCGCATGGGGCAGAGCACAACCACGCCCTCAGGTCACGTGAGCCAAGAGTGCCAGGGTGGGACAGATAAACGACAGATAAACGACACCCCAACAGGCGTAAAAAGTGAAGGCCCCCCCCAGCCCCACCCTCCGCCCCAGCGCCAACCCGTCTCCACCACATCTCCCATCCACCCACGGACCCGCCGAGTAGGACACCCCAGAGGCGGGAAGACCGCCACCAGACTGGAGACAGAAGGGGCCAACCAGACACCGGCAAATAGCAGGGGCCGCCCGTGAGCCACCAGCCAGACCCGCCCCCCAACCCTTGGTCGAGGCTCCCCTACAACCCAGAGCCCACCACCCCGCCCCCCAAGCAAACCCCCCGCCAATCCCGGCCTGCGCGGTGCAGAGCACCTCCCTAACCGCTACCCACCCCGGTACCCACGCACCCACAGCCAGCCCCCCCCACCTGCCCGCCCCACATCCCACACAACCCAGGCACCCCCCTACCGAAGGGAGAGAAGCAGGTAATGCCCCACCCCAGCAACGCACCTCCCCCACCCAGAGCCCAAGCTGCACAAACGAGACCCCCCCTCCCGTACGAGCTTACCAGGCGCCCCACCCGGGAAACAGCCACAGCCAGAGTGGGACGATAGCACACGGTCCCCATAAATCACACATGCCTTCCATACACAAAAATAAAACTAGAGAATAAAATGATAAATAAAGATAAAGTAAAGTAATTGATAATAATAATAATAATAATAATAATAATAATAATAATAATAATAATAATAATAATTGATAATAGTAGTTATGTATGTATAATAATGATACTACTATTGATACTTAATATATAAGAATAATATATGTATATATAATGTATTTCTAATAATTTAGATCTTTTAGCTATTTTAGATATGATAATAAATATATACATACATACCTACATACACACATACAGTGCATCCGGAAAGTATTCACAGCGCTTCACTTTTTCTACATTTTGTCATGTTACAGCCTCATTCCAAATTGTATTAATTTAATCTCTTACCTCAAAATTCTACACAAAATACTCCATTATGACAATGTGAAAAAGTTTTTTTTTGACTTTTTTTGAATTTATTAAAAATAGAAAACAAAAAATCACATTTACATAAGTATTCACAGCCTTTGCTTAATACTTTGTTGATCCACCTTTGGCAGCAATTACAGCCTCAAGTCATTTTGAATATGATCCCACAAGTTTAGCACACCTATCTTTAGGCAGTTCGCCCATTCTTCTTTGCAATAAGTCTCAAGCTCCATCAGGTTGGATGGGAGACGTCTGTGCACAGCCATTTTCAGATCTCTCCAGAGATGTTCGATCAGATTCAAGTCTGGACTCTGGCTGGGCCACTCCAGGACATTCACAGAGTGGTTCTGAAGCCAATCTTTTGAGATCTTGGCTGTGTGCTAATGTCTACTGTCTATATGGTCAAGGTACATGACCAGTCTACTGAGGTCAAGAGCGCTCTGGAGCAGGTTTTCATCCAGGATATCTCTATATATTGCTGCATTCATTTTTCCTTCTATCCTGACTAGTCTGCCAGTTCCTGCTGCTGAAAAACATCCCCACAGCATGATGCTGCCACCACCATGCTTCACTGTAGGGATGGTATTGGCCTGGTGATGAGCAGTGCCTGGTTTCCTCCAAACATGGCGCCTGGCATTCACACCAAAGAGTTCAATCTTTGTCTCATCAGACCAGAGAATTTTGTTTCTCATGGTCTGAGAGTCATTCAAGGTTTTTTTTTGGCAAATTCCAGACGGGCTGCCATGTTCCTTTTACTAAGGAGTGGCTTTCGTCTGGCCACTCTACCATACAGGCCTGATTGGTGGATTGCTGAAAAGATGGTTGTCCTTCTGGAAGGCTCTCCTCTCTCCACAGAGGAACGCTGGAGCTCTGACAGAGTGACCATCGGGGCCTTGGTCACCTCCCTGACTAAGGCCCTTCTTCCCCGATCGCTCAGTTTAGAAGGCCGGCCAGCTCTAGGAAGAGTCCTGGTGGTTCCAAACGTCTTCCATTTACGAATAATGGAGGCCACTGTGCTCATTGGGACCTTCAAAGCAGCAGAAATTTTTCTGTATCCTTCCCCAGATTTGTGCCTCAAGACAATCCTGTCTCGCAGGTCTACAGACAGTTCTTTTGACTTCATGCTTGGTGTTTGTGCTCTGACATGCACAGTCAACTGTGGGACCTTATATAGACAGTTATTATATTTCCAAATCATGTCCAATCAACTGAATTTACTGCAGGTGGACTCCAATTAAGCTGTAGAAAGATCTCAAGGATGATCAGTGGAAAAAAGATGCACCTGAGCTCAATTTTGAGCTTCATGGCATAGGCTGTGAATATCTACTATGTACATGTGATTTTTTTGTTTTCTATTTTTAATAAATTCCAAAAAAGTCAAAAAAAAAACTTTTTCACATTGTCATAATGGAGTATTTTGTGTAGAATTTTGAGGTCAGAGATTAATTTAATACAGTTTGGAATGAGGCTGTAACAAAATGTGGAAAAAGTGAAGCGCTGTGAATACTTTCCGGATGCACTGTATATAGTCATATACATACCTAAGGGGGAAGGCTCCGCAAGGGCAGCGGGGTACAACCACCCGTGCCCACACCAAGGGCAGGGCCAAAGCCTCCCATGCCCACTCCCCACGGTCCCACACAGTAGCCAAGCCAGAGCACCCAGGGCAAACCCGGCCCACCCCCAGGGGCGAGGGAGGCCGCGGAGGAACCAGCTTCTCCGGCCGCACACAGGCCCGCCCCCAGCAGCAGCAGGCGCCCACCACCCACCGGATGCAGCTCCCCGTCTACCCACCACAATGACTGAAACTTTTAATTTTGAGCAACATGTCTCCGTCGCTACACATCAAAAAGGTCATGTTCTCGACTTAGTGTTTTCACTTGGCCTTAATGTTGCCAACCTTTGTGTGGAAGATGTCCATTTGAGCGATCATAGTTGTGTCTTATTTGATCTGCTCCCTACACTTCAGCCTGTGCTTCCTGTGGTTAGATCGCAGAGACGCATCATCTCTGAGAATACTGCAGGTAGTTTCTCTGTCCTGTTTGATCCACATCTGTTCTTGGAATGTGACAATGTTGATAATTTTATAAATTGTTTTAACGACCACTGTGAATCAATTTTAGATTTGGTTGCACCTGTTAAATCCAATCTGGTGTCTCAAAAATCTGTATGTCCCTGGATAAATGACTGTATTCGGAATTTGAAGCGACTTTGTCGGAAAACTGAGCGTCTGTGGAAGGCTACTAAACTTGAAGTCCACCGATTGCACCTTCGGGAACTTGTGTCATCTTTAAATGAAATGATAAAAACTGCTAGATCTGACTACTTTAAGCAGTTGATTATCTCAAATAAGAAGAAACCTCAAGTGCTCTTTGACACCATCAATTCTATTGTCTCTCCTGCTGCTCCTGTTATTCCTGTTTTTTGCAAAGCTGATAGCAATGATTTTCTCAAAGTGTTTCTCAGCAAAATTCAGGACATTAAGAACAGTCTTCCAGTGTTCTGTGGGTGTAACCCTGTTGTTCAGGAGCCTGCACCCCATGAGTGGTCCTCTTTTAAACCTGTGACTGAGGTTGAGATTTCAGCTCTGGTAACAAAAATGAAGCCATCTTCCAGTTCATCTGATGTGCTGCCCTCTAAACTCTTTTTGAAAGTGTTTGATGTCATTGCCCCCTGGGTTACTAAAGTGATCAATCTGTCACTCGCTACTGGTGTTTTTCCCAGTGCTTTTAAACATGCTATTGTGGAGCCACTTCTTAAAAAATCAAATCTGGATGTCGCCGATCCCAAAAATTACAGACCTATATCAAAGCTTCCTTTCATGTCTAAAATCTTAGAGAAGGTGGTCTCCGAACAGCTGCTACATTTCTTGCAAAAATATGATATTTTTGACATTTTCCAGTCTGGTTTTCGCAAACTTCACTCAACAGAAACTGCCCTGTTAAAAGTGTCTAGTGACATCATGATGTCTGCAGATTCTGGAAAATGCACGGTCCTTGTTCTGCTAGATCTCTCCTCGGCATTTGACACTGTCGATCATCAGATTTTGCAAACAAGACTACATGACTTAGTCGGACTGTCAGGCTCTGTCCTAGCTTGGTTCTCTTCTTATTTATCAGACAGGAGTTTTAGTGTCTCAGTTAACCAGATCCGATCTGACTCTGCTGATCTGTTGTTTGGAGTACCTCAAGGCTCTGTTTTGGGTCCGATTTTGTTCTTGTTATATGTTCTCCCTCTAGGAAAGATTATCCAGGATTTTGATGATGTCTCCTACCATCTGTTTGCTGACGACATTCAGCTGTACTGTTCTTTAAAGGCTTCGGAGATACAAAAATTGAACTCTTTAATGAATTGTTTAGTGCAAATAAAACAATGGCTCGGCGCTAATTCCCTTCAACTTAATTCAGATAAAACTGAGGTGCTGGTGATTGCCCCTGATGAAGTTATTCCAGGGATCAAACAGTATTTGAGTGTTCACAGCCTGTCTTGTAAGTCAAGCCTCAGAAATCTTGGAGTAATTTTTGACAAGGAAATGTCATTACAGCACCACTCAAAGCAGCTCACTCGGAATTGTTTCTTTCAGCTAAGAAAAATCTCGAAACTTCGAACAATGGTATCTAAAGGTGAGCTCGAGATGATAATCCATGCCTTTGTGTCTTCTCGTTTAGACTACTGTAATAGTTTGTTTTCTTGTCTAAACAAAAAAGAGTTGTCTCGTCTGCAACAGGTTCAAAATTCTGCTGCGCGGTTATTGACCCGATGCAACAGAAGGGCTCACATCAGGCCGATTCTGAAAGCTCTCCATTGGCTCCCGGTCTCATTCCGTGTGAATTTTAAAATCCTAGTGCTCACTTTTAAAGCCTTGCACGGCCAGGCCCCTGTCTACATACGAGACTTGTTGCATCCCTATACCCCCTCTCGGAGGCTGAGATCGTTAGATCAAAATTTACTCATGGTCCCTCGTAGTCGTTTTAGGACCCGAGGAGACCTATCTTTTCAGGTTGTTGCGCCGAGGCTCTGGAATGACCTTCCACCCTCCCTACGTTCGCTTGACTCTGTCGATGCATTTAAGAGTAACCTTAAAACTCATTTGTTTTTGCAGGCATACCCAGCTCAGTAGATTTAGGGTACTATGACCATCATATATTTATGTCTATTTTATTGTATACTGTTTTTATGTACTGTTTTATGTCTATTTTTATTGTACATTGCTTTTATTGTTTTATTGTATTTTTTATGTGTATTTTAACCCTGTGTTTTGCCTTTTGTGAAGCACTTTGTGACTTTTGTCTGAGAAAGGTGCTATATAAATAAAACTTACTTACTTACTTACTTACTTACCACCCCGAGGGACTGCCTGCACCACCCCACCCACGCCCCATCCCCAGATCCAGACAGCCCCCCACCAACCCTCACCAGAACCTCCAGGGGGTCATCCCAGCAAGAAGGGACAGAGATACACAGCACCCGCCTGCCCACCCCCCAGACGCCAGGGCAACCCGGCGACCAAGGCCATGGCCCAAGCCAGAGGAACGAGACCGCCAGGGGCAGAGACAGGCACACTCAGCCCTTCGAGAATTAGATTAAGAGATTAGATTAAGAGATTAATTATTGGAGCCCATATAGATTTAAATTCTGACAGTTGTTCTTTGGATTCAGCAGACATTCTCTCAGTTGCTATATGATCTAACAGAAGGGCTATGTTCAGTTTTTTTTTTGGATTTCCAATTGATAAGAATGGTTTTCTTGGCAATGCTTAACGTTGTGATGAGGAGTTGTGTGTGATTTGTTTCTACGTTGACTGCAGAAAGATCACAAACAAGCATAATACAGGTGAGGAAGGAATAGAGGTCCCAAGTGCCAAAGAAAGGTCTTCACACACTGCTTGCCAGAAATTACTAATGGGGGCACAAGCCCACATGGAGTGTAAATAATCATCTACTACATGATCTGGGCAGTGTACACAGATATTAGAGTCAGTTAGACCCATTTTAAACATTCTCTGTCCTGTGTAGTGTACTCTATGACTGGTTTTGAACTGAACCAACTGTAGGTTGGGATTTTTTATTAAACAGGAAGAATTAAGGCATATTTGCTTCCAGAACTCAGGGTCACAGCTTGTAGATAAATCTGGGTTCCATTTGGAGACTGCAACCCCAACGTTGTTGTCACACTTTGACAATAGAATGTACAGCTTGGATAATGTTTGGGGAGCGGATACGTTTAAGAATTGGTCAATGGTGGGATAGCTTTCCCAAGATATGTTACGAAAACTAGCTCTAATTATGGATTTAATTTGTGAGTATTCAAGAAATGTATTCTGGCTTAACACATACTGTGTAACAAAGTAATTGAATGACACAAACTTTTCCCCCCTTATGATATTTTCCAAGCAACTTATTCTTTTTTCATGCCATGTTGTAAAATCCAAGGTTTTTTTTTAAGCAATATATCAGAGTTATTCCAGATCGGAGTGTACTGACAAGGAGTGAGCAAGGACCTAGTAATTTTTAAAAATTCCCACCAAGCTGTCAGAGTGGTTTTAATATTTATACTTTTAAAACAATCGTTTTTCCTAAGGATTTGACTTATGAAAGGTAAGTTAAAGATGGAGATTTCTTGGCTAAATGATTGTTCAATGTTTAGCCATAACTGATCCAAGGGGTTAGGTTTTATCCATTTTAAGATATACTGTAGCCTATTTGCCAGGAAGTAATTGGAGAAATTTGGCAGTTCTAAGCCCCCACATTCTTTAGATTTTTGTAATGTTTTTAGGCTTATTCGTTGTCGTTAACCATCCCACATTGACGTGTCAACTCCAGAATGGTCTTTCATCTTGCTGTTAAGGGACGTTAGACCTTCCAAGGCCTTGGTGAGACTCCCGTCCGCTGCTGTGTTGTTCGAATGAACGTGCAGCACTGATCACCAAAAATGGCACATACTCCGCCCTTCTCCGCCAGGAGCATGTCAACAGCAATTCTGTTTTGGAAAGCCATGAGGGAGGTAGCTGACAGTTGTTCATGGATGGCGGAGAACCCTCTTTCAGTGTTGTTTCCTAATTTCTGCACGTTATAGTGGATGTAGTTGATTCTGTTTACATTTTTGTTAATTGTGCACCACCAGCAAATCGATGATTCAAAACCTGCTGCTATCTGGTTGACTAATTTGTATTTATCACGGACTCCTCTTGGTACCCCTATGCTGTCTATGTAGGTGGGATCATTTTTATCCCATCCCGGCGTTGATCTCTTTGTTCTGTCTTTCCAGGTGTGTGGGAACACGTGTTGTCCTACAGCCACTAGTTCTGTAATGGTGATAGGGGTGATGGATACTGCCAAGATCAATGACACTAGGGCACAAAATCCTGTGGTATTATATGGTAATTTATCATACAGTTTATCTTCTCCACACCACCACCAGATGTCACTGCGAGCTCTGGGTTTGAATGTTACGTCTACCATCTCTATTGATTGACACTGAGTATCATTCAATCTTCCTAATTTGATTCCAACACCTGTTCTGTTTATGCATGAGAAGTTTCCTGCAGCTACTTTATTGGAGAATAATGGTTTTTGTTTTTCAGCAGAGGTAAGAGGGTAGACTTTATCCCATTGTGAGCAATTTTTTGATGGAATGGTTTTATTCATTACTTCGATCAAACAATCTATTCCCATAGTTGAAGGCACTACTTGTGAAATGCCCGTAGTGGCATGAAACCAATCATCTGTATTTCGAATTACGGCTAATAACTCCAGCGTGACGTGTGTAGTTATTTGTGATTGGCAGTTCAACAGGGGTCATGGTTTGGTTTTCGCAAATAATTATAGGAAAGTAAGGATCTGGCCCAGAAGAGTATGCCCATAAAAGGAAACCCCAACACGAGGTATTTAAAATAGTGCCCAATGGTTGGTCATATGGGTTGAGTTTAGCTGAGCTAAAAGTAAACGTCATACTTAATATGGCCCCATGTTTCTTTAACATAATTTTATTATGGAAATGTCTGGCTTCTATTGTGGTACCAGGTGTCCAGTAATCACCTTCCTGAGTGGTAACTAACGAAGCCCAACTTAGGTCCATCACGTGTCCAGTAACATACCACCAATAACTAGCATATGTCTTCCCTGACACTTGCCGTCTGTTTAAAAATCCTTTCAACGATGATATGGGTATTTGGAGTTCAGTGGTCGAATTTGGGGCTATGGTCATACATATGGAGTTGTTGTATGCCCACTTAATAATCCAGGGTGTTAGGTCGACCTGTGTTTGTGATCTGTTAGGGTCCCCCACCCTTCTTTTCTGCATGCTAAGATTCTTTTCCCATAGCAATGGCGACACCACTATTATTAGTCTACTGCTGCTACTGCTGCTAATTTTTTATGCGTCTGAGTGATCATCTTATCTGCAGGCTTGCAACCCCTCCTAGTAACGCAACAGAGTTGTGGACAATCTTCACCGGTTTGAGACGACTGCAAACTAGAATTACAGCCCCCTTTGTAGCCGGACTTCCTCTGAAGGTCGTTGAGGAGCTACAAACCTACAGCAGATACCACAATGCTATTATCATGACGCAAATAGATACAGTTAGGGTAAATACTAAGATGGAGATGGATAATTTAGTCATAGTTTCTTCCATGCACTTTCTCAATCTGTTTTTTTTTTCTTTTTTTTTTCTTTTCTTATCTTATTGTCCCATTCATCCTTTCTACCAACCCTGCACTCTGTGGGTGGTAGGCACAATGATTCTTTAGGTCTATATGGAATGCTTGACCTATTCTTGTTACTATCTGATTTACGAAATGTGTACCGTTATCACTGTAAATTTTTTTCTGGAATACCATAGCGTGGAATTATGTCTTTGCATAGAGCTTTAGCTACTGTTAGTGCATCTGGATTTTGTTTTGTAGGAAACAGTTCTATCCATTTTGAAAATGAGTCTTTTATCACTAAACAGAATCTTTTCCCTTCACTGTTGTTGAGTTCAATGAAGTCCATGTGTATTTCTTGAAATAAGTATTGTGGTTCTTTGAAATTGGCCACGCCGAGGTCGCAAGCTGCCCTGGGCATTGTGTTTTGCACACGTTAAACACGCTCTACAAAGTTTTTTTGAATAAGAATTCAATCCCTACGTAGTAAAGTGGGTGTTAATAGCACACTATTGTGCCACAGCACATCCCTCCTGTTGAGACATGTGTAAAACCATGGCTCAAAATAGCGTCCCACTTATGCAATTTTTTGGCAAGATTGTTTTATTATCTGTCGACATATTAACATTTTTGTCCAGGGTTGCTTTATTCCTTAGCCAGTGGTCAATTTCTTGCTTTGGACTCTGTTGTTACATGTCTGCCAGGATCTCAAAGTGTACTTGTAATTTTTCTCTGTGTTAAGATGGTTCAGTTCTTTTAGTGGCGCTTGTTTTACCATTTTATCAGCGAACATATTTCCTAAAGATATTGGATCCGAATTATTAGTATGTGCCGTGCATTTACATACAGCAATTTGTTTTGGCAATTGCACTGTTTCTAGTAAAGTTGTTAATAATCCTGCATGAGTTACTGGTTTTCCCGTTGATGTTATCATACCTCTGTTTTTCCAATATTGTGCAAAGATATGTACTGTTGAATATAATATTGGCTATCAGTATAAATTGTCACCTTTTGACCTTTCATTAATGTGCATGCTTCTGTAAGCGTTTTTCCCAAATAATTTTTTCTTTGAGGAACCATCTACAAAATCACCCCTTTTTGTTAGTGTCTGACCTAATAAGTCTGGTCTACACTTTGCAGTTTGTGTTGTTAGCTCATAACAATCATGTGGCTGGCCTTCCTCAGGGAATGGTAGAAGGGTAGCTGGGTTGAGCGTGGTGCATCGCTCAAGTGTTAAATGTGGTTTAGCTTCATTTAAGATTGCTTGTTTTCTGTCTGTTAGAATGGTTCGCCCTTGTCCTGTCAACTGATGGCCTAAATACTTCACTGATTGCTTACAAAATTGTAGTTTGTCTTTACTCACTTTATGGCCTTCTTTCGCTAAATGGTGCAATAAGGCTATTGTGTCTTCTTCACATGACTTCCTATCTTGTGACGCTATTAGGATGTCATCTACATATAATAATTTCTGGCTTCCATTTGGGGGTTCAAACGTGGACATACTGGCCATCATTGCTTGTGAATAAATTGTCGGGCTTTCACAATATTCTTGTGGTAAGTGTGTGTACGTATATATATATATTTTTTTTTAATTTTTTTTCTCTTTCTTTCTGCAAACGTAAATGCGAACCTGAACTTTCTATCTCTATTTAAATGGAGAAGAATGCCTGATGTCTACTACGGTGAACCATGTGACATCTGTTGGTAAAGAATTTAACAATGTGTGTGGGTCAGGCACACAAGGTGCTCTCGCCACCACAGCTTGATTTACAACTTGTCCTGTATCATTCTCCATCCCACAGAGAGTGGCACTTTTTTTTTTTCACTGGGAAAATAGGGATGTTACATGGTGGGTTATCGCATTCTACTAAGACTTAAGTTTTTAACAAATCTTCTATTGCTGGTTTTATTCCTTCATATGAATTTAGTTTGATTTGGTGTACTTGTAATTATACTACTGGTTCATCATTTGGTTATGGTTGTATTTGTTAAGACAAGCCTAGTCATGCTGAATATGGCTTTTGGTTCCTTTTGAACTGGCCTTTGACACAATCACGGGAGAAGTGACCTTCTTCACCGCAATTCCAACATCCAGCATTGTTAGGATAGTTCTGTATATTCTGTCTACCTGTTTTTCTACCTCTTCCTCCAAATCTTCTCCGAGTTGGCATAACCCTTCTTTCATTACCTTCCTTTTGTGTATAAAATGTGTCTGAGTCTTTCTCCTTCATTACTTTTTCTTCATCTTTCTGATACTCATGAAGTAAAACTTCCCTTACTATCTTATAACTCTTCCTTTTTACAACCTTCACTTTCTGCTCTATCTGTTGTGTTTCTTTTTCTTTCTGCTGTCTTTCACCTTCCTCTCGCTGTCCTGTTATTTTCATCCAGACTTGTGTCTGCTCATAACCTTCCTTTTTCATTCTCTTCTCGTTTTGCTTACATTTCTTTTTTATGTTTTGTTGTAACTCCCCAATACATGCTGTGGATAATTTTCCGTTGAATTTGTGCTATTTTATCCAATAATATAGGGGGTCTACTGCTAGACTATCCTCTTTTTCAACTACCTTCCAGTCTTTGCACAGGAGTTCTTCAAGGACTTTTTGTTTTTCTTTACTTTGTCCCTTCCCCATTTTGAACTAAATTTGGACCCAGTGGTTCTTAACACCTGTCGTGTTCTAACACTGGGGTTATTTTCAACAAGATGGTGATCAACAACCTTTTGTGGTAAAATTCTCTTCAACCTTTTCAGGTGGAATTTTCTTGCCTACAAGCATCCACAAAGGCTCACCATTTGCTCCTTGTTGGTTTGGTATAAAACACAGTTACCTAGTGGTAATTGTATTTTCATTCATACATTCACATTCACACTTCGCGCGTCTTTATTTTTCCAGCCCAGAGGACTCCGCTCATCCTATGTAGAGTTTAACTAGTCCTTTTAAACTAGGGGAGTCTACTCCTCCACGGAATTTAACTGTCTGACCTGCAGGGTTTGTCTCTTCTTCTTCTATTTTACTCTTTCTCTTCTATTTTACTTTTTCTCACTTTCATTTCTTTTAAACAAAATTTGTACTCACAGTCTCTGCGTCTCTGGATTTCCTTCAACCTTCGGATCCCAGCCCGCAAGTGAGGGACCAGTCCCGGAAAGGGTCTTGATGCTGTGGCCACAGTCTTGCCTGGATCTCGCTTGCCCGCTGGGATCGTCAGGTGTCTTGGAATCCGGCTCGAAGGACCATTAAAAACACCCCCGGCGTGCCATCCGGGGGCGTCGCGCACCACCTTCTTCTTGGCACAGCGGTTCTGGTGGCCTTCCTTCCGAGCGGACGTACGGGAGTTTGTGGCAGCCTGTCCCATCTGTGCTCGGAACAAGTCCTCCCACCAGCCTCCAGCTGGGTTGCTGCACCCACTACACATTCCCTCCCGCCCGTGGTCCCATGTGGCTCTGGACTTCGTCACTGGCCTCCCTCCATCCAATGGCAACACGGTCATACTCACACTGGTCGACAGGTTCTCAAAGATGGCTCATTTCGTCGCCCTCCCCAAACTCCCGTCTGCCCTGGAGACGGCTGACCTGTTGGTCCACCATGCCTTCAGACTGCATGGTATCCCCTTGGACATCGTCTCGGACAGGGGCCCCCAATTTACTTCAGCAGTCTGGAAGGTTTTTTGCAAGTCCCTTGGTGCTTCACCCAGCCTGTCCTTGGGTTACCACCCCCAGACCAACGGCCAAACGGAGAGAACCAACCAGGACCTGGAGGCGGCCATCCGTTGCGTCTGCCATCAGCAACCCGCCTCCTGTTCCTTTAATCTCCCTTGGACTGAATACGCTCGCAACTCGCTGGTCAGCTCAGCCACGGGCCTCTCACCATTCCATGTGGCGTACGGATACCAACCCCAGGCTTTCCCCTCACTGGAGTCAGAGTCTGCTGTCCCCTCAGTGGCAGCCCACCTTAGACGTGCTCGCCGAGCATGGCACAACACCCGGGCCGCGCTGGGCCGCACCTCCGAGCGGAATCAGCGGTTGGCCAACCGCCACCGTTCGGCCGCCCCAGAGTACAAGATTGGACAGAGGGTGTGGCTCTCGTCTCGGGACCTACTGCTCCACACGGACTCAAAGAAGCTCCAACCCAGGTACATCGGCCCATTTCCAATAGTATGTGTCTTGAGCCCTTCCTCTGTGGAGCTCCGTCTCCCTGAATCTCTCCGGATACACCCAGCCTTCCACGTCTCCCTCCTCAAGCCAGTTGCCTCCAGTACCCTCAGCCCCCCGGAAGTGCCTCCCCCTCCGTCCAGACTGGTCGATGGCCACCCCGCTTTTACAGTCAAGGCCATTTTAGACGTGACAAGAAGGGGCAGGGGTTTCCAGTATTTGGTGGACTGGGAGGGGTACGGGCCGGAGGAACGTTCTTGGATTTCCCACTCCCTCATCCTTGATCCCACCCTCCTTTCTGATTTCTATAAATGTTTTCCCGAGAAGCCAGGTAAGCCGCCAGGTGGCGACCTTTAGAGGGAGGGGTACTGTCACAGTTCTGCTCCTGCCTCCAGCTTGCTAGTTCCTGCCTTCTCCTGGTTTGCTTTTCCATGTTTTCCAGATGTCCTGGAGCGGGCTGGAGGCGGGAGGACTGGGCACACCTGAAGCCCATCTAATCAACTGCCCATTTAAGGCCGCCGCTTGCAGCGGGAGTCGCTGGTTCCTCGTTATTGTATCCTGCTAACCTACTGGCGCTTCAGTCTACCCAGCTCTCCCTAGCCGTCCAGCCAGCCTCCCGCTGTTCTATACGGTAGTTTCTGTTAGCGGTGCTCTGTGGCGAGATTTTTTTGTTTGTCACTGTGTCTTTCCTCGCCACCACCTTGTGTTGCCCTCTGGGCCGTTTTTCTTGGACTTTGCCTATTAAAGGACTTAAACTGCAACTCCTGTTGGCCTTCCTCTGCATCTGGGGCCCAACCCTTGACACCCTGTGACACTCACGGCTCTTTAGACTTGGTGAAGGCTCTATGTGTGATTGCGTTAAATCTCTTAAGGACACATACTGCTATTGCCGTCTCAGAACAAAAAAATTATTTAAAATTTTTTTAATTTAATTTAATTTTTTTTTTGTCCCGTCCAGCCATTGGGGCAGATAGTATTGTTGATCTAAATGCCCTTACATGCTAAACAGCTTTGCTCTGTGTCAGGAAAGGTGTTGGCTACAACTTCCCTGTACCATGAAATTTTATTTGCTGTTATTTGATGTTTTTGTTATGCGAATTTGGAGCGGCTGGAATGGAGCAAGAAGAAACACAGAAAAGAAGAAGAAGAGAAACTGGGGTCGGGGTTGGGGGGGCAGTAGAGAGAGAGAGAGAGACAAAAACAGCAGCAACAACAGTTCCCATAACAACAACAGTGACAAACAGGACTGCATGAGTTAAATGTCAATGATGGCTAAGGGTCACAATGGAGATGATATCAGTGAAATGAAACAGTCCAACTTACCAGTGGCAATAGTAACAATGAAGACATGAACCGTGATAGTAAACACAATTACAGCCATACAGTTACAGTCATTAAAATCTCACTGCTTGACATCATTATTACTAATTATTAATAATAGCATACAGACATCAGGGATAAGATGGTAGATTGTGTAGAGAAGTACAAAAAAATTAAAAAAACAAAAGAAAATTATATGCTTACTGGCAAATAAAAAAGCCAGTCTGAAAAGAAAAAGAACTGCTCTCACTCAGACAGGTGGTTTTATTCTCCCCCTGCTTGCCACAGTTGTGCCTGCATTGGGTAGTCTTTTGGGTGGGCTATTGAAGAGAAATTAAATAATAATAATAATATTAAAAAAGATGTTTCTGAAGACGGCGCAGAAGATGTTTCTTGTTTCGCTGCAACAATTGGAGCGACTGAGTAGAACAGAGCCATCCATCCGACAAGATGCGGAGCAAGATTTGGACTTAAATATGAGGGCCGTGTTAGAAGATCGGACATGGAATCAGTACGATAAGGGTAAAAAGCACAAGGCTACCTGGGATTCCTTAAACAAGATCAGAACGAACGTCAATCGCTAACCTTAACCATGCCTCAGGAGCCTATTCATGACCCTATTCAGAAGGGGGAGAGCGAGAAGAAAAAAGACCAGCTGGGGGAGGAGGGGGGAACGGGTGAGGGGCGATTGGACGGACATTTTACAAAGTATCCCCTGAATATGTTTTGAAGAAATTATCCGTCGACAGAACAGCATGGACCCCAAGGTGTGAGTTTGTTTTTCAAGGAAAACCTATAAGGATTGCCGTAGAAGCTGTAGAAGTTGTTAACACAACCAAGTACTTGGGGGTGCACATCACAGACAACCTCGGCTGGTCACTCCACACCTCCGCTCTGGCGAAGAAGGCACAGCAGCGACTGCACTTCCTGCGGCGGATGAGAAGAGCCTCCCTCTCCCCTCCTATCCTTACCACCTTCTACAGAGGGACCA
This sequence comes from Doryrhamphus excisus, assembly GCF_037039965.1. Lineage (NCBI taxonomy): Eukaryota > Metazoa > Chordata > Actinopteri > Syngnathiformes > Syngnathidae > Doryrhamphus > Doryrhamphus excisus. Next base: position 9,325,726 of record NC_136367.1, on the reverse strand, counting down.
TCGAGAGCCTGCTGACCAACTGCATCTCCATCTGGTCTGGGAGCTGCAAGGCCTCGGACTGGACATTACTGCAGAGAGTGGTGAGGACAGCGGAGAAGATCATCGGGACCCCGCTCCCCCCCATTAAGGACATAGCAAACACCCGGTGTGTATCTAGAGCCCATCGGATCTGCTCTGACCCCACACACCCCCAGCATGGACTGTTCTCTCGCCTGGCATCAGGGAGAAGGCTCTGCAGCATCCGCTGTAGGACGACCAGGTTCAGAGACAGCTACTTCCCCCTGGCCATCAGACTGCTCAATGCCAAATAAGCCCCTCTACCTTTACTTTACATTATTATTATTTATTTAAATTATTTGGGCAATTTACTGTTCACGCTGCACTTTACATTATGTTGTTCATATTTGGTGTCTATTCTATCTATTTATTCTCCACATTATTATTATTATTATTATTTATTATTACTTATCTTCTTTTGTGTCTGTTATTATATGGGAGCCAGGCAACGACATTTCGTTGGCAATTTCACTACTGTGTTTTTGTGCAATGACAATAAAGGGAGTCTATCTATCTATCTATGACGGATCTGCTCAAACACTATGGAGGACCAAAACTGCCAAAATAATAAATAAATAAATAAATAAATAAATAAATAAATAAATAAATAAATAAATAAATAAATAAATAAATAAATAAATAAATAAAAGTGGAAATAAAAACAAAAATGGAAAAAAAGAAAAAAATTAAATGGAAATAAAAACAAAAATATTTTTTTTTATTTTTGAATCTTGTTTTTTATTTTTGTATTTATTTTTGCTTTTATTTATTTATGTATATATTTTTTATTTTGTTTTTATTTCCATTTATATTTATTTTTTTGTATTTAATTTTTTTATTTTTTTTTCATTTTTGTTTTTATTTTCACTTTTATTTATTTATTTAATTATTATTTTGGCAGTTTTGAAATGCAGAAGGAAAAACTATTCAAATGAGGGGGCAGTGTGTCTTGGGTTGAACTGTTCGCCTATTGGTTGATCGACATGTGAGTGCGAAAATCGACTAGGTATGCCTGCAAACAGCCACAGCAAGAGGAAGTCACCACACCACTCTCGTCCGATTCGTCCGAAGTTGAAGCTATTAAAGCAGAAAGTAAAGAAAGAGTCAACACACCTTAACTGGAATTAAGTAAAAGCGTAACACATCAGCTGTTTCATACTTACCACGTTCCAAATCATCCAAACGATTGGCAGCGTCCCTGAGAAGCTCGGACACCGACTTCCTGGTGGACCCCGCCATTATTGTCCCGGTAAATGTATACTTTTCTCCCTGTATACTTCCTCTTGCTGTGACCGTTTGCAGGCATACCTAGTCGATTTTCGCACTCACATGTCGATCAACCAATAGGCGAACAGTTCAACCCAAGACACACTTAGGACCGCCCCCTCATTTGAATAGTTTTTCCTTCTGCATTTCTATGAGGACCAAAACTGCTAAAATAATAAATAAATAAATAAATAAATAAAAGTGAAAATAAAAACAAAAATGAAAAAAAAATCAAAAAATTAAATATAAAAAAATAAACATATATGGAAACAAAAACAAAAATAAAAATATATATACATAAATAAATAAATAAATAAAAGCAAAAATAAATACAAAAATAAAAAACAAGATTCAAAAATTAAAAAAAAATTATTTTTGTTTTTATTTCCATTTATATTGATTTTTTTGTATTTAATTTTTTCATTTTTTTTTTCATTTTTGTTTTTATTTCCACTTTTATTTATTTATTTATTATTTTGGCAGTTTTGGTCCTCCATAAAACACCTCACAATAGACGATGGGAAAAAAAAGCAGGAGCCCCCGCCTAGAGGCTGGAGCGAGTTTCTCCACGTGCTCTCTGAAGTTAACGTTCCTACAACATCCGTATCTAACCCTTCAAGCTTGTGAACAATTTAGGACCATCAAAAACGGGTCGCCTCACAAAGGTGCGCATCAGGAAGTAGTCGTCAAAAAGAAGAAGAGGAGTAAAACGTCTGTGAGTATAAAGTGGACGTCTTTTGAATGAAAAACGTGTTCGATATGATTAATAAAATATATAATAATCATACAAAGCCGTTCATGCGTCTTTAATGAAATGTTTATTATAGTATATAACACCGACAATCTTTAAACTTGTGAAAAGAACATGCCCGCTGGCCCCCGCAGTTTAAAAAGTCACCTTCAACAAATGCAGAGACCATAGCATCATTTTTAATCCCATCGTCTGTGTAACCGTCTTGATAAGACAGACCGCACCCTCTTCTGCATACACAATGCTGGTCACAGGAGGTAGATAGCTTGCGTTGAAGTTGTTGGTTATGATACACTATACGATCAGAATAATTTTCCAAAAATGTCACTATACTTTGAGGGTAATATTTGAAATCCAGGGGGAATCCAAAAGAGTCAAAGAAACAAGCGTTACCCCCCTTTTCCAAGGACAAGGCGAGCCAGTGCTCTCCGGGTAAGCTACGCGGATGCGTGACGTCAGTAATAGTCCACCAAAACCTGTCGCTTTGAATTAATTTCCAGAATGGAGTCGTAACAAGCGTACACAATGAGGGTGGTGGTGTGGGGGAGGGGCACTCTAAACCGCATCTCCAGTCTCACCGTGCCGCCGGATACAGGCGAAAGAGCCCCGGAATCCTCGTTGGGATTCAAATGAAAAACAAATAGGGCGTAACCCTGTTTGAAATCTTCGTGATCGATACAGAACGGTATATCTTTTAAATGTCTTCCTGTGGATGTAAACAGGTTATGAAATTCTAGAATTGAGGCTGAAAAGTTTTGGAGGGAATCTATCCGTCGGCCATCTTGACACAGAGCTAAATATTCTAAATTGTGATGGGCAAAGTTAAAATCTCTTCTCCCTACAAATGCATTGTGGTTTACGAGACCCAAACCACATACCTGGGTGTATTACTGAGGAAAAGATTATCTTGATGGCATATGTGGGAGTGTTGGGGGATAGAAAATGTTTTTGCGTTAATTCTGGATAGAGGATAAAGAGCGTTATCTTTAGTCAAAGCGGCAGCGTGTCCTAAGCTGACGGCGGGTGAGACGGTCATTTTTTTCACAAAAAGCGAAGCTCTCAGTATTTTTAGACAGAAATTTGCATCAGGAAGACTCATTAAACAAAAACTGTCGCTGGCTCTGATGAGTTTGAGTCTGAGATCCACTTTGTTTAAGAGAAGTCTTTCACAGAAAAAAATACCGGCGTGGATAGGACCGAGAACTTGAAACTCTCTCGACCCTGCGATCATTTGAGCCCTTTTGACCAGTCCTTCATTAATGTCATCGCCAACGATTGCCGTTTAGTCCATGAAACCTCGCGTGTCTTTACAAAACATACCGGCTGTGAATTGACTTTTTAGCAAATCCTCTGAAAAGTTCAACAGCGTCTCTATTACGGCCCTGTAAGAGTGGGTGGCGCTGGACTGAGAGATCAGCCTGTCGCCGAGAGTCACATCCACTTGTGAGAAAATTGTATTGTTGGGGTAATTGATGATACCCACGCGCCTAACGTTGGAGCGAAACGACCCCCATCCCTGTTGGTCACCTGCAGACGCAGGTGAAGCAGTGTGTCCGAGAGATCAAGATATTTACTTCCATCGCCTGGGATAAAGAATTCAATAGGTCCATCGTTAGTCAGGGCCGACAAAGGTAGAATCTCAACATACTGGGTCTGCTGTATGGAAAGCTGGGTCATGGGGGATGAAAACAGATCCAACTCGGTCAAGGCGCATTCCTGTGATTTGTGCTGTAACAACGCCATCTTTTTGGGGTTAAGAGAAAATGTCCATGTTGCTTCTTCAGCGTCTTCCGCGTGATACTGATTTCTTTTTTGAAGCACTTTTGCGTTTTTTATAGGTCTCTTGGTAGCTCTTCGTGCTAAAACCATCAAGCCCGAGCCTTCTTGCCCCTCCTCTTTTTGATGCATTTTTTCCAGCACACGTCCGGCCACATCGGATACAATAGTTTTGGCCGCTGTTTTTAAGTAGGGTTGTGCCAGACCGACGCCCTTCGTAACCAGAGGCATGACAAAGCGAAATAATTTAGCAAAGACTGAACCTAAGCCGCGACCGTATTGCACAGCTGCTCCGTGAAAGCCTGGAATTGACCCCCTGGCTCGGTTTTCATAGTAATGGATGAACCCATACAGATCCAGACGAGCCTCGACCATCACCATTTTTATTTATTTATTTAGACGATTTCAAATGTAACATCCCAATCACTTTTACGTGTGTAAAGTTGACGGGTTGTTTCTGGTTGGTCTTGATTTCGACGCCCATGTTTTCAATATGTCTTCTTCAAATGGGTATATAGTAAGTGGGATTAAAAGAACGTGATACGATCTCTCCGTATTCCCCTTGAACCGGAACTGTCCTTAAAAGCGGAACACTGAGCGGAACACTGAGTATGTACGCCAGTGGTGGGAAAAAAACAACCGCTCCCCTTCCACGTGAATTTGTGCTTGAGCGTGTTGTAATTTAGACCAATTTCTGGAGCAATTTTTTTTACAGCGAGGTTTATCCCCTTTTTAATGATTTCTACCTTGTAATAGCACCAATGCATTTTAAATTGGCTCTCATCAAAAGTTTTGAGGTTGTTCTTGGCTGTCTTGGGGTCGGTGGCGTCGTATTGCCACGCGTCTACGATGTGAAATACCCCACGACCTTGTTGTACATTGAACCATGTACGGGGGTAGCATATCTCCGTGAGGGCCACCTGCCATTCCTTGGAGGTGAATATGTTGAGCTAAATTTTACTTACTCTTACTCTGTACTCTTTCAGCGGCTGTTGTATTCCCTGGAAACACGCCGTAGCTGGAGTTTGATGGTAAAGTCACATAAAAACCTTCCTCCGAATAGGAATCCATGACTACTTCTGAGGGATATTCTATCGGGGGTGAACTTTATATATCCGTTATCTCAGCGGCTGGGACCCAGGAGTCAAACTTTTCAGGCCAACCCTTCCGTCGTATCAGACACTGCTTCTGACCTCTAAACGTACGTCTTTTAAGATTTTTTTTTGATATTTTAACTTTTTGTAGCTCTGCCTCATAAAATGAGCCTTCAATGGGTTCCCCGTCGTAATCCACAAGCTTGTACACAGGGGGAAACCTATGTATGGTTTCAGCTATTGTAAACAATTCATTTGTAAAACTCTGCTCATATTTCTTATCAAATACACCCCTCAGTTTAGAGATTCCTACGAGATCCCCTTTTTTGAAATTCATTTTTAATTGTTTTTCATACCTGAGGGGGGTGGCTCTGTACAGATTTTGAAAAACCTGCAAAGTATTTTCTGAATTAGCTTGATTGGGTTTCATTTTTATACTGCTATGGGAGGTGTCATTGTAGCTATTGACTGAATCCTGGACGACGTTGATGTATGGCTGCGTGTTGTTAGCCGTGAGGAATTTAGCCATCCTGGTCTTTAGACTTCTGTTGAAACGTTCAACAACTGATGCTTTCAGATCGCTGGCTGTGGAGAAATGAACGATGCCGTGCTTTCCTAGCAGAGCGGATAACTGTTTATTGAAAAATTCTTTGCCTAGATCCGTTTGCAGCTTCTTCTAAAAAGATGGATCGAAAAGCTTCCACGACTTCTGGCGTCTTGTCTCTCAGCACGCGCACATAGGCTTTCTTTGAGAACATGTCTATGACATTTAATAAATATTTATAACCGTCGTTGTGATCAGCAAACGCTCGCATATCGCAAAGATCAGCTTGAAATTGATTTAAAGGTCTTGGTACAAAAACTTTGTTCCTGGAGAAATGAACTCTGGCGGGTTTAAGCAAAGTATAAGCATCCTGCTTGTCTTTAACTTTGGCGATTTTGACTTTGCGACCCGTTTCATTCTGCATGGCTTGATGTAATGGGTTTACCCCGCTAAACCCTGCGGGGTGTGCGGGATCATAAAATATTTTACGCATGCGATGGTCACTCATAATGGAAATTATGTGTTTCTGATTTAACATCCCCTAATTTACCGATGATGTGACACACACACACACACACACACCCCGCCCACACCCGAGGAACAGGCAGGCAGGGGTTAAGGGTGGTCACACGTTAACTTGGTTTAAAAGCAAATGAATCAATACACCCCAACATGATACAACTTGTATATTTTATTAATTCTCACAAAACATACATTTTCTACGATCTAATGAACGTTAAACCTTGAATCAAAATTGAACATTTTACATTTGCGCCAAGAAAAGATTGTAATGATTTCAGCTGGAAAATAAATGGTCTTTGGTGCAGTTTCACGTAACGCCGCTATGGGTCAGTGTGCTGTTTGTGAAGGGTTGTTAGGCGGTTAGATGAGCAGAGGAAGTGAGGGTTGGACGAGCCAAGTAGAAGCTGTGTGTGTGTGTGTGTGTGTGTGTGTGTGTGTGTGCATGAGTCGACTGTGAATTCCAAAAGGTAAATATTCTAAATATTATGCATCCTTCAACATAATAGTTTGTAGCGGAATAGTAATAGTCTGTCCTTACAGTGTGTGGGTATTTTTATGTTTAGGTGATTTTTTGGGTGCTGGTAGCACAAAACAGCAAGGAGAGCTGTTCTTTGACAAGTTGGCAGTTTGCCACAGAGTCTGCTGTCCAACGTTCATTTCATCAGTCATGTATGTAGACTTTAATTCTCCTTCAAGAAATTGTACATTTTTATGATTTCTAACCATACACTTGTATATGGTGTTAGTATATATCTCAATGTGCCAAATTTTGTTACAGAAATGTGTGAATATTGTTGTTGCTACCCCGATGCCTTTGTGAAGATATTGAGGTATTTAGGTAGTATTTTTGTTGTATTCAAATGAAATGTGTGACAAGGTATTAAGAGGATGCTCTTTATGTGACAGGGTATAGAGCCACTGCAGTTATTTTACAGAGATTTCTTTCTTGACTTTGATACCTTTTCTGAAAATAGTAGTCAACCACCTAATTCTAAATTCCAGAATAAAGAACCCCATAATAATTTTGTGTCCTGTGCTTAATAAAGCTTTGCCAGGCAACAGTAGGTTGTTTTGCACACGATATCTTACAGCATCCACAAACAGGATGTAAATTGTAAATAAACGGCCAACATTTAAAATCATTCTGCCAATGCACAAATATATCTTGAATTGTGTCAGACAGACTTGTTTCAGACATGTGAACCAATTGTAAGACCAACGAGTCCCACGGTAGCTCCGACAGATCGAGAGATCTGACTTTTTGCATGTTTTTTTCCAGTTCTGGACAAACATCTAAACATCTAAAATGTCCATCCACTACTGCAATATGGATCGACCTTTGAGCTGGTTGTAAAGCCTTGTACAGTAACCACCCATAATTTAGTCCTGATTGATGCCTGTGACATTCGCCGGTCTCGACGTCTGTAATATCTTCCTCAAACTGAAGCAGGGCTAGGAAGAATTCTGCAAGGTTTCTCACAGTAGCGGGATCGGTTTGGCTGTCACACAACTGGAGCATGTGGTGAATAGCCGGAAGAAATCTTGGTGTATAGCTCCGCCGCACCAAAGGATAAAAGTGATCTCTGATCCAAAAATGACGGTCCACATAAAGGCACATGTGTTCAATCTGGCTGGGGTTGTTCACTAGGCATCCATAACACTCATCTCGCAGGTACATAATGTAGGGGGATGGAAAGTTGAGAAAAAGGCAGACTCTGGGGCCATCCTCATCCGCTTCAGTCTTTATAATGTTTAGAACATCATCATCTTCAATCTCTCCATCCTCTACAATCTCTCTGGCCTCTCTCTCCGGTGAGTTGGGCGGGGAGATGACATTCACCTCTTCTTCCTGCTCCTCAATCGCTGTAGGGCTTTGTTAAAACCTTCTCTCGGCTGGCCATTCGGTGGTGTTGGTGGTCTAGGTGAATTGGGTGATGGCTGTGGTGAAGTTGAACCCTCTGTCGCCGTCCTGGGTGAGGCCGGTGGTGTATCCGGACTCTGTGTTGGTGGTTGCATTGGCGGTAAATCGGGTCCACAGTCGGTGGTCTCAAACTGCGATGCCCCTGAGATCTTTAGCTCAGATTCCGCCATGGTCTCCAAAAAAGCGATCGGCAGGAAATAAGTTGTCTGTGTGTCTCTGGTTGTGAGTGACCATTTTTATACCCCATCTTCACAAAAGGATGTGTGTTGGGAGGAGCGTGCTGTGAAACGACAACCCCCTAAAGCGTTTTTACAACCCGGACCAAATTGTGCCATAGGCGGGCCTGATAATATAGCGTGGAGAGTTCCTCCTTCAAGGGGGTAATTATCTCGATCCAGGCTCTCAAGGGTAATTTCAAAATGTTGAAAAAAAACACAATCTGAGTTGTATGATTCTAACATGAACTCTGCATCGTCCACATCACTGTCCATCTCCGGCTTTTTGGATTTCTTGTATACCTTTACTCTGAAGAACCTGCGTCCATTTGCAGATTTCCGAGACATCCACACAGCGCTGAAAGCCGCTTGTTGCTGTATGATCAACGGAATGATACAATGGAGTACACCCCAGTCACTGGAATTCAGCGTTGCCACGTCAGGGAATGTTGTTATTTGATCATCTTGGGTTTGAAAAAAGGACAACAACAAAAGGACAATAGTTTTTTAAAATTTGGATATGTCCGTACATGTCTAAGTCTAAGTAATCCTGCATGTCGAGGTTACTGAGGGGGGTCAAACAACCATCTGTGTTTTTTAACAAACAAACCCAGGTCACTCATTCACGGCAAGCCTAGGCACACACACACACACACACACCTGAAGAAACTGTTGACCATTGTCAAAATGATGCTGGGCCATTCGCGAGAAGCAAATAGTGTTGACGCCTGAAGAAACTGTTGACCGTTGTTAAAATGCTGTGACTAGGGGATGTGTGACAAGGGAGGCGTGGATCTGTGGTTAGACTCTGAGGATTTCCAAAAGCTATTCTATCAGAGTTTATACCCACACGCTGGACGGAAGCACGGAGAGGCCGGATGATCTACAAGGTAAGGCGCACATTATTTAATTCATTTATGTGTTTTTGAAATTGATTCACATACAGAAAACACATAGAGAAAACCAACCTGATGGGTCGGCAAAGAAGGGTGGGTGAGGGCAGAGGGGAGGGGGAGGCGGTGGTTTAAATTAATAAGAAATAATATATGTTATTGTTTTCATTTCTCCAATATTTAATCCAAATTAGTCGATAAATTAATCTCAGGTGTTTTGTAGGCCGTTGCGTGGTGATGACGTCACATCCGGTGCAAGATGATGATATTGTATCCGGTGCATGATGATGACATCACGCCAGGTCACATGGGGGGGGGGCATAAATCAGGGGTCATAAATCATGTCACGTGGGGGTCCTAAATGACCTTTTGACTAGAAGGTAATCATAATTTCTGAATTATGAAAGGAAACGGGACTGGCACCGAGTTCAATTAGAAATTTGCCATTACAAATAGCTTACATTCAGCTGCATTTTAAAGAACCTGCTGCCAGAGGATTGATTTACTCTGTGACCCTGAATGCTACACATGTAGCAAGGGTTTGCAAAAAATGAACATTGCACTTTTTGTGTATTGTGTTTTTATATGCTGTGTTAATGCTTTGAAAATTCTGTATTTTCTTCACTATAAGGCGCACTTAATTAACTTCAATTTTCTCAAAAATTGAGACTGCGCCTTTTAGTCCCCAAATCTGTTAAAATGTTGTGCAATTTTGGTAAGCGCACTGCTAGATTGACTGTTGTTGCGAGCGGCGTGAGAGGCAAACACACCGGGCGAGTTATGCCACTATATGTGAAAGGATTGTCGATGCTCGGGCTAACGTATCTGCTTTAACTGTCATCATTGCTGAACAGCCACCTGACAACACGACTGACTCTGACAATGATGAGAGGGAACATCAGGATCATCCAGGACTCCTCTCACCCTGCCGCACAATTGTTTCAGGGAGGCGATACAGACGTATCAGGCACGGACAAACAGACTAAAAAACAGTTTCTGTCCTCGAGCCATCATCTCCCACAACAAGATGTAACCATGTAACCAAGGCAACCAATCGTCCTCTACAATGTAGACCCTTCATTATTTATTATTTATTCTTCTAATTCTTCTATTTATTCTTTATTTATTCTTCTAATTTCTAATTTCTATATTTTGTACTGTCATACTGTCTTGCACTGAAAATGGAGCTGCTGCAATTTCATTCTACTATATGTAAAATGACAATAAAGGGCATTCTGATTCTGAACCCGGCATGTTCAATTCAGATACAGAAGATTTTTTTTTTGCGAGAAGATTAATATGAAAAATATAAAGTGTATGGCAGAATAGTAGTTAAATAAAGTTCAACTAAACTCACTGTTGTGCTTCTCTTGCCTTTTTTCTGTAGACCGTATGTTTTAGCATGCACCTTATAAAACATTGCGCCTTATGGTGCAGAAAATTTCTAAAGAAAAAAGCAATGATATCTTCAGTGTTTCCAAAAAAGCGGAAACACAATCATTGGGTAACATGATCCTTGATAAAGACACTGTGCTCAACAGTGGGATCTAATGTGTGTCCACATCGGCCCCTCCCAAAGGGTGTCTCCTCGTCTTTTTCAGCACCACCCAAAGACAGTGCAGAAGATAGTTTGCCTTCAAGGCCTGCTTTGTCAAGGGGGCTCAACACCTGAACGCTGATTTGTTAAGCTTTAAGTCTCTTGAATATGTCAAATATCGCCTTCCAGGCTACTATTTTCTTATGAGGCAGGAACTGTAACTGATTCATAACAAGATTAGTCTGGATTACGACTGGCCTATTGCAGTGTAATGATAAATACATAACTACAAACCCGTGTTTGCCACAAGCGTTTCTTAACATGCTCTTGTCGTCTGACTTTCTTTCTGACTACTGTTCAACTGTACACAGACCAATGAGGCAAAAAAAATTATGTTTTATAACAACCACCACCTTGGCATTTTAATACCCAAAGATAAAAAATGGTTGACTTTAGCAAATGATCTCATTGGGGTTCACTCACTACGTTGTCACACACTAAATTAGTCAGATTCACCAAATAAATCAGTCTCCTCCATTTTCACACATATTTGTGAAGTCCCTACTTGTTCTAATTTGATTATAGACTATACTGTGTGTGCCTCCAAAACGCTAGATGGTCCTTGTACTCATTTTAGCGATGGTAAATGTATGGCTTTTCAGGCTGACCTACTAGAGCGCAGCAAAACAAAGGATCTTGGCAGATAGTCACAAAAAGGTAAACAAACTGGACTTGAAAGATTACTACCTGTCAATATTTATACATTGCAACCTCAGTTAGTAAGGGTGTTACAAGACACTCAGTTCACAAGATGAGATTTGTACAAGAACAACACAAGATTTTAACGTTACTTTTAAGAAAAGTACAATGACAAAATATATGTATGACACTATATGTACTTTGACATAACCAATATAATTTCTACTACATTACAATCTTCTGCACTGTGTGCATGCTACCGGCCCTGCTTCCATCCACCGTGTCAAAAAGATTGTATGCTGGACAAAATGGTTCACTCCATTCATGCTGTTGTTCTACAAAACTAAGACGGGAAGGTGCTGAAACCAATGTACAGAGTGAAACCTTTTCCTGCCTGTTTGGAGGTGAGGGACGGGGAAAACTGACATGTGCACATGGCAATTGTCACGATCCTCAAGCTAGCCTGTGTGACAGGTTAGTTGGTTTCTGCTTCTATGCCTTGGTTCCTGTTTTATGCTCTTGTTTTGTTAGCATTTCCTGTTTTGTCTGCCTGCTTTGCGTTTCCCTTTTCATTCGCACCCGTTGCCATTCGTGTTCCCCTCCTATTTAGTTCAGGTGCGTGCTCCCTAGTTTGTTGCTGCATTGTTTGTTGTAGCGCCCCACGCTACTCCAACCGTCTTCGCTCGTGTCCTGCTGCGGTATGTCAGCCATTTCTAATCAAATAGACTTTTTATCTGCACTTGGGTCTCCTGCTCTCTGCATACTGGGGTCGTGTCACAATGCCGAAGCCAAGACGTAACAGCAATATATCAAGGTTGGAAAATTCATAAAGGTGATTGTCATTTATTGTGTGATTAATTAAATTATCGTTCCAAGCCTGGTACCCATGAGACAGTTTTTTTGCTGAATGAAAAATCTTGTTTTAATGTACTAGAAGTCATGTTTTAGTTTTGTGAGATCTTGTGACACCCCATTAGTTAGCGTGGTGAATCTGTTGTAGAATGTTTGACTTTAACCAAAATGTACACTCACCAAATCAAAATTTCCCATAAGCAATAATGTAAATCCATTTTATCCCCACAAAACACAAAACTGCAATTTACAATTACAGTTTTACATACTGAGAAAACAATTTGAAATGCCTATAAATACATAGAAATGAAATTATATCATTAATTAAAATGTACAAAAATTAAACATTTAAGGTTACGTGACATGACTGAAAATATTCATTCATTCATCTCGCTGCCACATTGTGTCAACAGTCACATCTGCAATGAAAATAAAAAAAGTAAATGTTAATTTATCCCTTTCATTTGTCATTGATATGCATTTACAATTTTTGACAGTCAACTGCTGATGGCATTGTAGACGGGGGACAAAAACAGTTGCCATTTTGTAAGCTCATGAATGGGCAAGGAACAAGGAAGGATGTTTTCTGATGGAAAATACATTGAAAATACAACACAAGAACACAGTTGAACTTACTCAGTGTTATGTGTATTATGTGTCTCTGGTTAAAGACATAAATAAATGGCTATTTTCAACTGCTTTCACCTGCTGTTGGCAACCACTTACAGAGGCATGTCAAAAACGTAAAATATTGTGATTCATTTTGTGTTTCATTTTCTTCCGTAATATCATTTAAAAAAATAAACCTTCATACATCCTACATGCTCCAGCACCCCCGCGACCCTCGTGAGGATAAGCGGTAGAAAATGAATGAATGAATGTCCTACATGTATTACACATCAACTGAATTGTTTCAAGCCTTTTATTTTAAAAAATCTTGATGTTTATAGCATTTGGCTCATGAAAACCAAAAGTCCACATGTCAAAAAAATTATATTATATATTGTTTCATCAAAACATAAAAAATGGGATTGATAATACAGAAATTTCAATCCACTGAAAATTATGTGGCTGGTTAGTGCGCAGACCTCACAGCTAGGAGACCTAAGTTCAATTCCACGCTCGGCCATCTGTGTGAAGTTTGGATAAGTGGGCAAGTGTGGGCAAGTGTGGGCAAGTGTGGGCAAGTGTGGGTAAGTGTGGGCAAGTGTGGGCAAGTGTGTGTTGGCCACACAGTCAGAAAATCAGGAAGACCTGGGTTTGAATGTCCACTTGGGCATTTGTGTGTGGAGTTTGCATGTTCTCCACACGTTTCTTTGGGTACTCCGGTTTCCTCCCACATTCCAAAAACATGCTAGGTTAATTGGCCAATCCAAATTGTCCATAGGTATGAATGTGAGTGTGAATGGTTGTTTGTCTATATGTGCCCTGCGATTGGCTGGCCACCAGGCCAGGGTGACCCCGCCTCTCGCCCAAAGGCAGCTGGGATAGGCTCCAGCACCCCCTGTGAGAATAAGGGGTAGAAAATGAATGACTGAAAATGATGTTTGGTTACTGTATTGAATACCTGGTTGTGGCTCCTTTTGTATGAATCTCTCCTTTAATTCGGTCTGTCATGGAAGCAATCAGCCTGTGTTGAGGTGTTGGGGAGGACCAGGGTGCTCATCTCTGTTGTTGATGTTACTCATCTTTGTCTTCACAATACCCCACACAGATTCTCTATGGGGTTGAGGTCAAATGAATTTGCAGGCCAGTCCAGCACAGTAATACTGTTGTCAGTAAACCAGTTACTTGTTGTTTTTGGCCCTGTGGGCAGGTGCCAGATCATGAAATATGAAGTCAGCATCTCCATCTTTCAGCAGATGGAACCATGAAGTGCTGCATGATCTCCTGGTCACTTGACCACCGCCTTGATCTTGGCGGGATTGGCAAGCAGTTGGCCCTTCTCCACTATGTGGTGTTGGGATTGCTTGCGCAACACCAGCGGCAAAGACCGTGTCTCTGCGGGGTCCATCTTGGTCAGATCGTTCTGTTACGCTGGGTGGCGCTCACTGTCAGAATATTCTAAAGGGCTTTTTTTGAGCAGTGGGCCATTAAAATATAAATTAAGACGAAAACAGGTTTTGAACAGTTCACTGCCCAATGAAGCTTAAGCTTAAGCATATGAAGTTTTCAAAATTTGAATGATATTATGGAAGAACATGAACTTTTTCCCGTGTAAGTATGCCTCCGTGTGCATGTGTGTCGGTTTTCCTTGTCTGACACAGGCATTAAGAGGCTTCACTCCGTGCATTGCTTTGAGTCATACAGTCTTTGTCTCGTGGATGGAGTGTGGCCGCTAGTATACACAGACGGTGCAGAGAGGTGCACATAGTGTAACATTGTAGGGTTGTGAACAATGAACCCATGCGACCAGATATCCAGTTTGACAAGCCAGAGACATGGCTGCATCGCTAGCAGCCTCCATTCCATTCTACTTGACTTATTCGGGTAGGCGTTGCAGGGGCAAGTCTCAGTCGGGAAGCCCAAACTTTCCAGTCCCTGGCCACCTCCTCCGAATGCTCTGGCATGCTCCGAACACCTCACCGGGGAGGCATCCGGACGAGATGCCCGAGCAACCTCAACTGGCTCCTCTCGATTACCATGACTGAAGACGAGAACGGATGTAAATAGTAGCAGCACATTATAGAGATCTAATGTATTATGTACTGTGTAAAACTAAGACAGGAAAAACATAATGTGGTCATTATGTGACTTCTCTGATAGCAACGCAGTCCCTAGAAGATTTCCAGAAACCCATTTATGTCGACAATCCATTTTAAGTCAACCACCTCTAAGCCGCCACATAACATTTTTGATCCATTTTTAAATCCAATTTGTATGAAAAATCAGTCTGCTTATACAGACATATTGGGGTATTGTTTAATTATCTTATTATCTCTTGTGTGTGGTTATGTCAAAACTTATAAAAAAAGACGAGTGGAAGGATTGACGGGAAAAGACGTGCCACCCACCTTCAAAAATCCTTTCTTCTTTTGTGGTAGACTTTCAAGCCATTCTTTCATCTCCGGTTTCCCCCAAAACACAGCCGTCTAAATTTTCCAGGTTGAAAAATCTGTTGCTGGCCGACAGACATAAGTAAATGTTTATTTTCTCAGCCAATCTGAGGGATGTTCCATTCCATTGTGTTCCAAAGTAAACATATAGACATGAATAAAGAAACAAAATGAATGTTTAGTACAATTTGATATCCGAAGCTAGGACATTGTTAAAAATGGTTATTCCCTTCTCATTGCTGTGTATTAATACATGGTGTAATGGCTCTCTTTAATTTGATTTCACCTTGCAGTGAATAACAGTTTTATGCTTTTGCTTTAGAATCTCATCATTTATTCCCCCAGATATCCTACTTTCAATCATATTACCCAATTTTTTGTGAATTATTCCATCTGTCTACCCAGATTACTGATCATTTTATCAAACAGTCCCAACACTTGTTCGCTAACAGATAAATATGTGCCGTAGTAGTATGTTACAATGGAGCACAGCCGCAGTATGCACATTTATACAGAAAGCAATGCTGGTTTTCCACAAGAAGCACTCAAGGGTTGCTACCTAATTTTGCTGAGATCGATCAAATAGATTGTAGAAACATCTCTCACGCTTCCATAAATATGAACCTGCTGGTGGTGCTCCCATTGTCATTAAGGTTAAAGGCTCTGGGAACCATCAGTCTTTGTATGTGACCATCTCAGAGCTCCACTCCACAGAAAAGAGGAACACTTGTAAGTGAATAACAACAAAGAATATGCCTTCTACCTATAAATCAGCATTGGGAGGATCACTTGGTCATGCTAAACCAGTTGAAATGTATAATTATACTACAGACTAAATTATGATGAGAATTTTCTCCTCCTCCCTCTGGCTCAGTGCTGTGCATAAAGGCGTGACAATGTTTGACACGAACCTTTAATCGCGTATGTGCCGGAGAACACGACTGTTTTATATCTGTCTTCATAGAGTAATGGAAAAATGATCGTGCATGAATCAAGTGAGATTCCTCATAGCTGGCTTGATTAGGTATTTGGAACTGATGGAAAACACATGTCTTCTCCGCAGCATGTTCATTTCACTTTGTAGTGAAAGACGACTTGCTTTGGAGCCTCCAAGGGCTGGTTGCCACCAGAAATGTTTCCCCTCCAGTCCTTGCTGGCCACTGACTGTTACTTAGCCCTTCATTGGAGGCTGGCAGTTCCCTTGGGAAGGCATGAGTGTGCCTGCCAGCAGGAATGCATTTAAGGCAATAGAGCAAGATGGAGGATGGTGAGGAACTGCTGCTGCTGCTTCCCCCTCTGTGTGAAAATGAGTCCATTAATTCACCCCCCCCAATCCTCTCTGTGCCTGTTGTCTGTGTTTGTTAGCAAGATGATTCCCTCTGTCATGTCAAAGGCAACATTATCATATTCTTGTTGCCTGGGAAACTGCTGCTGAGAGGGGACAAGGAGTTAAAGCCTCAGTGGTGTTTGAAGCTGCTAAACATGAAAGGTTATTCATGGTGGATTGAGAATTGGAGTCCTGAAGTATCTGAAAGATTCTTCTTATGAGAGGGTTTCAGGAGAAATTCCCTCTTGGATTTTATTCCATTAGATGCGATGTGCTAATATTAGAACTTGGCTCAGGGAGGCAAAAAGGTGTACTGACTATAATGTGTGTACTCATACAGGAAATGGCACCGAAATGGCACATGTGCGGACATAAGCAGTAGTAACTGGGCTGGAAATGTAGTGGTAGTAGTATCTAATGGCGCCTAATGTAATTAATACATTAAATGTTAGATGATTACTCTGAATTACTAATCAATATTAAATATGAACTGAAATGGGGCAAAAATTAGGTATAGTGCCTCAGACACGTGGTTGTCCACACTGACGATAGAACACTTCATCATTATCCACCACTAATGGCAATGTGCATTCACAAACTGTAATTCTGAACATCAAAATACAATGTAAGCAGGTTGCTACACATCATTATGCTCAATTGATACAGGACACTCACATGCATGTTATAGCTAGCAAGCATCATTGTAATGGCAGTCTAACATTACCGCAATTGTGTATCAATGATCAATTTCGGCTAAAATTGTGTGAATGTGTGATTTTTTTGCACACAATTTGTTGTGGATTTTATTTCATATTGGTTAATTTATTACGTATTACTACATAAATATTTTATTTATTTACTATTCTGTTTGAAATTGCATGTCCCAAAATTCCATAAAAATCAACATACATTCTTTCACCTATATTTTTAATTTTTCAAATGTATTTGTTGTTATCCATTCTATGCCGCTTATCCTCAATAGGGTCACAGGTATGCTGGAGCCTATCCCAGCTGTCTTCAGGCAAGAGGCGGGTACACCCTGGACTGGTGGCCAGCCAATCACAGGGCACATATAGACAAACAACCATTCACACTCACATTCATACCTATGGACAATTTGGAGTCGCCAATTCACCTAACATGTATGTTAGGGAGAACATGCAAACTCCACACAGAGATGCCAAGTGCAGAATCAAACCTGGGTCCTCCCAATCTCCTGACGGTGTGGCCTACGTGCAATAACATGCTGTTATGCTGTTATTTCCAATTTGAATGAGAGCCAATAGTTATTTGTTTATTTATTTTGCACAATTGACTTTATTTTGCTCAAATAATTGTATGTAATACAAGGAAACAACTATGTTATTGTGCTGATATTGTTACATTGGCTTATATTTGTGTATTAAATATGGTCATATTGTTCACAGATGCGTGTTGGGAGTGACAGCATTAACATTTTTTTTCAAGTAACGGGCACTGTTGGGCAAATTACTTTGTAATTCTGTTACTATTTCTTGCCTATTTCTATTGTCTTGACTATGCAATAGGGACCAAAGGCACTATTTTCAGGTATAAAATATGCTCTAACTATTATCTAACTATTAGAATATTTGGGTTTGATAAGTGATTAATCAGAATTAATCACAGACTTGATTTTACAAATTTCAAAATTTTGTAACATTGCCATATGCAGTAATGGATGAATGAATCATACCACAAAAACATTTGGTAAGTTAGATAATAAAAATGAAAAATGAATTGGAGCCATACATTGACTATTATCAATACTATCTATATCTATATCTATATCTATATCTATATCTATATCTATATCTATATCTATATCTATATCTATATCTATATCTATATCTATATCTATATCTATATTATACTAATACTATCTTTCAACTTGACTCCTCCTCCCTTGATGATCCACTTCCGGGTCTTCCATCTGAGTTCATTCCGTGTGGTATTTTTCTCCAGGTGTTTCAGGCGGCTACTGCTGCTTCTTGGCTACATTGTATCAGTTCCCACACGAAGAACGACAGCGTCGTTCACACACAAACGGCGAATACAGCGGAATTAACCTGAGTGGAAATCTATTCGCCGTTGGATTATTTGGCCGATAGTCACGGCGAGACCGGGGAGGGCTTGGGGTCGCACCTACATCATGTCTCCCCCGGGCTCGGTTGTCTTCGTTGTTGACGCCAACGTTATCGCCACTTGACATGGCACAAGTCCAGTGAATGGCTGGCCTCCCCTCCTCTCCTGTGGTGGATGTCTTGGGGGATTGCGCTGCCACTGGCTTCATCTTTTCTTCACTCTGGAGTGCAATTCAAATGCCGTTATTCTGACTCGTACGTTTTTGGAACGGAGTAGTCGTCACCATGGAAGACCGAGGAGCCCTAATACGAACGACTAGCTAAATCGGTAAGTTTGTCCGCTTCCTCTTATTGATATTGAGCTCCATTGGTTATTTATCGTTAGCTGGTTAGCTTCACAACATGTAGCAAGAACAGCATTCGACAGAAAGCAAGCTAAAATAGTCCAAGCTCTGCTCATTGTTTCTGTCTCCTCGTCAGATTATTTAATAGCACACTCTCTCCTTCAATCCCAGCTCGCTTATGAACATATAAAAGCTGATAACCACTCAGTCGCGTCAGAAGTTGCTCGTGAACATGCAAAACTCCCAGTACACCAACAAAACAATTAGTGCATAGCTCGCAAATAACACAATGATTAAAAGTTTGCAGTGTTGTTTGTACATACAGTAAATACTATCATGCATACAGTTCCTTAGCAGGGTACCCGGGTACCCCAAGGGGTCCACAAGGAATGATTCACATCCCAAAGTGAAAACAAGTTGTGGAAGGGTATTTCCCATTTGAGTCTCGTCCCGTGCTACAATGTTGCTGTCAACAACAGAATGAGCTTTTACTGTTTGGTTACCAACTATTTATCCATGCCAGATTGCCTATAGGCCTTCTACAAAGCCAAATAGTTGGCCAGATTGCCTACAGGCCTTCCACAAAGCCAAATAGTTGGTTTATAGGTTGTCTACTTTCGTCTTTGTAAACCAACATAATTTAATCCACATGTATATTCAAGATAATTTTAGAGGTGTTCATTTAACAGCTTTTGTCTACATTAACTTTATACATCCAAACAGACATTCTCACAGGATTGTCCACGCTAGACACAATCTGGCCTGCAGGAAATACTTTTGGTTTAGATGGGGGTGTGGCCCTTGGATGAAGCATGTCAACAGCAGTACTATGTGTAAAATGTCTGTTGTGGTCACATAACCAGTTTATATTGTTTGGTCAATCAAGTTTTTATAGCGATTACATATCTAATTTGAATGCTTGCCAGCAGGTATTGGTGTGGTAATGTTGTCCCTTCTTGCATAGTCCTACTTTTTCAGTAATGTCATATGCATGTTGAATTAATTTTGATATCTGACTTGTTATTATTATCATAGTGTGGTTCTCTTCAAGGTGCCGTTCATAGTCCGTTGCCATGTTCAACAGTAGTCTCATGTAAACACACGTTTCAGGCTTGGACTGCAAGGCTGCTGTTGCACTTCTGCACAGATGTGAAAAAGCACAATAACTTAACAGCAATCCATTGCAAACATAGATAGTATGTCTGTGTACTGTTAAATGGGACATCCAAAATATTAGGGCAGCACATTTGTATGTCAAGTGGTTTGACACACATTAGATATGTTCTGTGGTAGCAAGCAAAACAGCATACTGACTGGCCTGCTCAGGTTTCACAGGCACATGCAGAGCTGGTGTTTTTTGTGACTATTGCGTTTTGCAGTTTTATAAAATGTTTTATAAAATGTTTCCATCCAGCTGTGCCATTCTGTTAAGTTTGCACGTTTAAGGAGGTTAAAAAATGATCTGGCTTGCAATTCCACCACATCTATATGAATTCTGGATTTCAAAAGGTATTTTGAAATTCCTAGTTGAACCCCTGCTATTGAATATATAACTTGGAGAACTGGAACCAAAAAAATCCCCTTTATTTACACAAAAACGTATTTGAGTTACTTGTTCAAAATAACATATATCACTGGTTAAACTTACAGAGGATAAAATGCTTTTTTTAAGGAGACTTAAAGAGAGTACATATTCTGATATTCTGATTATATTGAACTTGCTCTACATTTATATCAAGATAACACGCTATTTTATTTCAGCGGCTTTGGTCTTGTAGATGGTTGACATTTTAATAAAACTTGGCACACGCATTTGGCTTTGACTTTTGCCTAAACTCACTTTGTGGAAAAAATATCGGAATGTATATTGATATTCAACCTAAATATTAAGGATCGACCCGATACATTGGCCGGCCGATATAGCGGGTCGATATTTGCATTCTTTATTTCAATCGGTATTGGCCGATATGCGCTTGAGAACCTTAAACTTGAGACCTGGAATATTTGTTATCATTGCCATTTTTTCATGTAAATTGAGGGAGCAAAAGCAGTATTGGCCACAAATATCAGCCCAAGCAAAATCGGCCATCGGCTTCGGGTGATGGAAAAAAATCGGTATCGGCATTGGCCCGAAAAAAAAACATATCGGTCGATCCCTACTAAATATACACTATATTACCAAAAGTATTGGCTCACCCATCCAAATAATCAGAATCACGCATCCTAATGACTCGGCCTGGCCACAGGTGTATAAAATCAAGCACCTCGGCATGCATACTGTTTCTACAAACATTTGTGAAAGAATTGGCCGCTCCCAGGGGATCAGTCAATTCGAGCGTGGAATTGTCATTAGATGACACCTGTGCAACAAATCCAGTCGTGAAATTTCCTTGCTCCTAAACCCCACAGTCAACTGTCAG
Organism: Doryrhamphus excisus; assembly: GCF_037039965.1. NCBI lineage: Eukaryota > Metazoa > Chordata > Actinopteri > Syngnathiformes > Syngnathidae > Doryrhamphus > Doryrhamphus excisus. The sequence goes on along the minus strand of NC_136367.1, from coordinate 9,304,350 downwards.
CTTTCATATAAAAGAGTTGGGGGAACAACAGTAATTCAGCTACGAAGTGCTAGGCCATGTAAACTGATGGAGAGGGGTCAGCGGATGCTGAGGCGCATAGACTTCCTGCACATTCAATTGCTACAGAGCTCCAAACTTCATGTGGCCTTCAGATTAGCCCAAGTACAGTACACGGAGAGCTTCATGGAATAGGTTTCCATGGCCGAGCAGTGGCATCCAAGCCATACATCACAAAGGCAATGCAAAGCGCCGGATGCAGTCGTGTAAAGCAGTCTCCATTGGACTATAGAGCAGTGGAGACACGTTCTCTGGAGTGATGAACCACGCTTTTCCATCTGGCAATCTGATGGACAAGTCTGGGTTTGGAGGTTGCCAAGAGAACAGTACATTTGGGACTGCCGAGTGTGAAATTTGGTGGAGGAGGAATTATGCTGTGGGGTTGTTTTTCAGCAGTTGGGCTTGGCCCCTTAGTTCCAGTGAAAGGAACTTTGAATGCTTGAATGTCCAAAACATTTTGGACAATTCCATGCTGCCAACCTTGTAGAAACAGTTTGGAACGGGCCCCTTCCTCTTCCAACATGAGTGTGCACCAGTGCACAGCAAAGCAAGGTCCATAAAGACATGGATGACTGTCTGGTGTGGATGAACTTGACTGGCCTGCACAGAGTCCTGACCTGAACCTGATAGAACACCTTTGTGGTGAATTGGAGCGGCGACGGAGCGAAGCCAGGCCTTCTCCACCAACATCAGTGTGTGACCTCACCAATGTGCTTTTGCAAGAATGGTTAAAAATTCAGATAAACACACTCCTCAACCTTGTGGACAGCCTTCCACGATGAGTTGAAGCCGTAATAGCTGCAAAAGGTGGACCGACATCATATTGAACCCTATGGGTTCCAAATGGGATGGCACTTAAGTTCATATGTGAGTCATGGCAGGTGAGCAAATACTTTTGGTCATATAGTGTATCACAGGATATTGGTCCATATCGCCCAGCCTAATATAGTCCTTGTAATATAGTCCAAATGTCATCCAGTTTTCAGGTTATTTGCTTTAGACTTCTGACTGTCACGCACTTATGGGCGAGTGTTGTCCAGGGTTTTGGCTGCATTAGCTCAGTTTGACTGATGATTACACCATGAACCTCGAAAAGTCATCATGATCAACTGTTTTTCAAATGCTTTACAAAATGAAAGCTTTTTAACGTGCCTCCCGTGTTGGACGGGAGGAGAAAAGTCCATTCGTATATTCTTAAAGGGATTGCTGCTAAGAACTGGAAATTATCCATCCATCCATTCTTTTTTGATGCCGCTTATCCTCACTAGGGTCGTGGATATGCTGGAGCCCATTCCAGCTGTCTTTGGGGGAGAGGCGGGGTACATCCTGGACTGGAATAAAAATGTGTGTGTTTTTAAAATCTGATTAATCGATTATCATCGAAAAATACAATGACTCGGATGAATGATCACAGGCATAATAGATACAGTAGATAGATCATTTCTATTAATGTAATAATAAGTGGTATATAATAGCGGTTGAGGCAGCAGTGCTGTTTGAGTTACTGCCGTAACTGATGATGATGAGGGCTGGGTGTTCTCGAGAAGATGAAGCGTATCACAAGTGGATCAGACGTTTTGAAGAGCTGGTGTCATTGAGACATGGAGTGGACAAATTCTGAGCCTGGTAATGTCATAATATGCATATTAGATGACATCACAAACTTTGAATCATACTGATTTTTCTCATTTACAGGATGCCTTTATTCATTCTTTCATTCATGCTGGGGGGGGGGGTTGCTGGAGCCTATCCCAGCTGTCTACTGGCGAGAGGCGGGGTACACCCTGGACTGGTGGCCAGCCAATCACAGGGCACATATAGACAAACAACCATTCACACTCACATTCATACCTATGGACAATTTGGAGTGGCCAATTAACCTAGCATGTTTTTGGAATGTGGGAGGAAACCGGAGGACCTGGAGAAAACCCACGCATGCACGGGGAGAACATGCAAACTCCACACAGAGATGGCCGAGGGGGGAATCGAACTTGGGTCTCCTAGCTGTGTGGCCTGCGTGCTCAGAACTCGCCCAGGATGCCTTTATCCCCAACCATTTTCATGCTCAAACCTTGCGAAATAATAAGGTCCATTCATCTCTTTTCTATGCTGCTTACCCTCACTAGGGACAATATTATTAGTCATTAGCCATTATTAGTTACAACTGCTATAACACTCGACTGGAAGCTTACAAGCTAAATTAAAGCTAAAGATAAATTCAGATTTTTTTTTTCAAGGTTGGCAGGTCAGTATTAGTTATTGTTATCATTATTATTATTTTTTACTTTCACACCGTAAATAAACAGTATACCATAAATATAACTCTCCCATTAAACTGTGCGCACTACAGAGACAGAAGGATATTGTATGGTGTTCTTCCGCAGCAGTAGTAACAACACCCAAAATGTGTGTAAATGTGAGAGCATTAAAGATGGCAGCTCAAAGCTGTTGTCACAGAACATCGAAATGCTATATAAATTTGTGGGCTGTGACAGCTTTATGGCAGCATTTGTTAACTTGGGTGTAAAAAAGATGACAGGGTCACTTTGTGGACTCTGTCTCGTCTGTTTGTTATTATTTGATCTGAGATTCAAACATCACACTCCTGACTGTGAGGCTTATCACTACTCCGCTCTGCTACCAGCAATGAACCCATAGTAACAAAAACGTATTACTCACCTTTGGACAGTTGGGTCTGGAAAGCCCCTATTATTACATCTGATTTGTCTGATAAGCCACTGGGAAGTAATCACACATCTTGTTCAACACGCTTGAAATGTTTTTAGAGCTAATGACATCCTCACAATATCAAAGAAACAATGTGGAGGTATTTTGAAGCATGGAACAGTGTAGGTTTAGAAGTGTAGTGCATCAGATTAGTACTTGACAGAAGGATTATGGTGGCTTTGTGACACTTCAATCATCTTTTCACTGTTCACCACTTGAAGACAAAGCTTTATGCCAGTATTCTTAAAGGTAGTTGTTAGGGGTGTCACAAATAATAAATTATTTACCTGATAAATTAACATGAACTCGATAATTTTGCTGCTTGTTGGGCCTCAAGCATTGACTGGTAATGGCATTGTGATTCTCTTGGGATTGTTGACAATTGACATTGTTGACATGTCGATGCCTGGATTTGAAGCTGCAGTCACAAATAGCCATGTGAAGAAGAAGCCACTAAAAGCGGTCGGTTTGGTGCAGCATTTGCAGCGAATCATGCAAAGCAGGATCAACATATCATGGGGAAATATGGGCTAATAACTATAAAAGCAATCTTCACTCGCTAAATGTACTGCAAAAAAGGTCAGTAAGGACAATTCATAATGCCGCCCACAGAGAACATACATCCTTATTTGTAAAATCACAAATACTTCAACTTGCTGATATAGTTCATCTTCAAACAGCTAAAATAATGCATAAGGCTAAAAACAACCAATTAGCTAAAAATGTCATCCAATACTTCTCTATAAGAGAGGAGAAATATGATCTCAGGGAAGAACTCAATTTGAAACACTTCTATGCTATGACTACGTTATGCTAGCCATAGCATTTCAGTATGTGGAATCAAACTATGGAATGGATTGAGTAAGGAAATCAAACAATGCACAATGATGAGCCAATTCAAGAAACAATACAAGCAGTTGATGTTTACTAAATACAAGGATGAAGAGTCTTGAACCAGTCATGATGTGCTACAGTAAACCTCGGATATATCGGATTCAATTGTTCCCACTGGTTTTGTCCGATATAAGCGAAATCCGTTATATGCGTATACCGGAAAATGTCCGTTTTACGCATATATCGGATTTATATCCGTTATAAAAAGGCACTTCCTTGACTATGTTTCCAGTGTACCTGGACTGGGCAATGAAAAGAGACGTAAGGTAATGAGAATTTAACTTTATTGGACTCTGAGCATAACAAATTGTTAATTAAGCTAGGCCCTGTTACGCCCGTCAGGCCTACGTTATTTCCAATAGTGAGGTTAAGATCTCATTCACTGCTGTGCTAGTATTATTGACGTCACTCACTTTTATATTTGTCCTAAATCTGGAGCCAGGAGAAAGACACAATGCGGCCATCCGATATATGTGAGGGAAATTGGAACGGGACTGGAGATTTTGTCTGAAATAGGCGAAATCCGATATATGCAATGAATTTTTATTGGTAATGCATTACAGAAAAATCAGTTCTTTTTTATCTGTCCGTTGTGAGCGAATTTCCGATATATCCGAGTCCGATATATGCGAGGTTTACTGTATATATATCACTATAATGACACTTACTATGGTACCCATTATGGCATTGGATGCTCATATCACCTCCTACTTTGGTTTGAGGTGCATTATTTAAAAGAACAAAACAAAAACAAAAACACCTTAAACTGTATTATGGAAAGCAGGAAGTGAACAAATGTAACAGTTACTGATTGTAAAAGTACCAGATGGAGGGGTAGGATTTAATAAGCTTTGCTTCTTCCTACTCCTTTTGGACATGTGGAACTGGGAACTGATTATGGGATGCTCTCAATTGTAATCTGATGCATGTTCAAATGAAATAAAACCATTACCATTACCATTACATATCCAGATTCGTGGTGTGAAAATAACGGAGTACCTTAACGGAGTAGTCTTTGAGTAGTCTACGTTGGACCGAAGCAGTCAGAATCAGGAAAATCCCACAACAATAAATGACGACTGTGTCATGCCAATGTGACCGAAGGGTGCAGGGTGCCCGCTGATGAGAAAGTTTGGTGTAAATAAAGGACGGTATTTTTGGCTCCAGGAGGCAAGGTTGTTCATTTTTAAAGCTATAAACTCTTAGCAAAATTCAGTACCCCTTTTCAACCCACACAACATGCTCCTGGCCTTCAAAATAAGAGCTCCTTTGTTTACATCCTATTATAATGGTGTCATAAAATAGCTTACACCAGCTTTGAGGCAGCAATCAAAGTATTGTTGTGCTAAATGATTACATTACCCTGTGTACACAAGTTGTTTGACTGTGCATCTTTGAGTGGCTGCGGCCACACAAACAATGGCAATGAGGTTCTGATAGGGCTGTCAATCGATAAAAAATAATTGATTGCGATTAATTGCATTTTGTCCATAGTTAACTCACAATTAATTGCATTTAATCTCAAATGGAAATAAGTTTTTATCTATAATAAGTAGGGGAATATCTTTGTGGTAAACGAGTCGATGTGCAACTACAACGATAATTACATCAAATTTTATGTAAAACGATATCAAACATAGTAGAAACACAGTCAGCAAGCATATTTCTGTATTACTATTTTTCTTTATTATGAGCATATTAGGGTTGCACGGTGTTCGAGTGGTTAGTGTGCAGACCTCACAGCTAGGAGGCCCGAGTTCAATCCCACCATCGTTTGCATGTTCTCCCCATGCATGCGTGGGTTTTCTCCGGGTACTCCGGTTTCCTCCCACATTCCAAAAACATGCTAGGTTAATTGGCCACTCCAAATTGTCCATAGGTATGAATGTGAGTGTGAATGGTTGTTTCTCTATATGCGCCCTGTGATTGGCTGGCCACCAGTCCGGGGTGGACCCCGCCTCTCGCCCGAAGACAGCTGACCCTCACGAGGATAAGCGGTAGAAAAGGAATGGATGAGCATATTAGCTCTTAAACTTCAGTTAAACTCGCCCACAAACGTCCAGCAAATACAAAATGTGAGCAAGTGAGAGCTCTCACACAAACATGTTTTTGTTTATGTGTGTCAGCTCAAAATAAAATTTGTTTATTTATGATACTGGTTTTAAATTCTAAATGTTTGTGAGTAAAAAGCCGATTTAGGAACATTCAGAAAGTATTATTATTACTCACAAACATTTAGTGTTTAAAACCAGTATCATAAATAAACAAATATTGTTTTGAGCTGACACAAATAAACAAAAACATGTTTGTGTCAACCCCGCCTCTCGTCTGAAGACAGCTGGGATAGGCTCCAGCACCCCCAACCCTTGTGAGGATAAGCGAAAATGAATGAATGAATGAATGCTTGTGTCAGTGTGAGAGGTGTCACTTGTTCACATTTTGTATTTGCTGAAGGTTTGTGGGTGAATTTAAGAGCTAATATGCTAATAATAAAGAAAAATAGTAAAACAAAAATATGCTGGCTGAGTGTAATTTTTTAAAGCATGGCCCAAAGTTCCTAAATTGATATCCTTTTACATAAAATTGGATGTTATTATCGTTGTAGTTGCACATGGAATCGTTTATCCACTGCCTGGTCTTCTTGGACTTGTGTGTCATTTTATGATTTGGACATGTGCGACTGATGCGGCTCATATTTGGATTATACACTGGAGTTTAAAATATTTCTCGGCCAAAATAACTTGTCGATGGTTGCGGTCTGAGCCATACTAATCAACCTGACTCGCGAGTAACAAAATTCATATAACCACTTGTCAAAAGAACGTACAGTGTGTATAATTTATATTTTTAACCACAACAGCAGCTGAAGCCACCATGAACCCTGGCTCAAATTGAAAAGGGGACTTGTGCAATTGCCACTATCGTTAGTATGGTTGATGAAAGTGTCCTTCATGACCAAAGTGAACCTGTCTTCTAATAGATACTGTCAGCAGGATAATGGGCCATTACACAGCAGCTCTTCTCATCTCAGTCAGTTCTTGAATGTGACACTTAGGTCACTGCACTCAAATGGTCTCAACAGTTGCCAGACTAGCATCTCATAGAACCCCTTAAGGATGTCCTGTGCTACAACAGGTCTAACATTGTATCATTTTGGGGAAAGCACTGGGCTCTGTCATGGCCATCCAGACCATCTTCTGTATGTATACATATTAGGCTTGTTTTCACAGGCCTGAACAACAAATGCATGAATTAATGCGCAACCCATGCAGTGGTAATTGGGTCCAGTGCACCACTGTGCGCAGACAGTTTGGTAGACTGTACTGCACCGAGATGAGCGTGGTGGCGCACCAGGGGAGAGTCCATATTTTCAGCTTGGCACAGTGACAATTTCACGACAAAACCACCACCAAAGGTGCGAAGAAAGCTCGCCAGCTCTGACCTGGTGTATTCGGGGCGCGGGCCAAGCGCAGCCTGGGTAATGGTAAATTGGCTGACAGGCGCACAGCGCAGACACTCTTTTTTTTTTCTGATGAAAGAAGATAGTCTTTCTCGACATAGTTTCAATGTTTATGTAGTCCTAAATCTCACTCTTCTGTGGGTTTTGAATGTTCAGCAAAAATGCCCCAAAACTCAGTATGGTGCTCTCTTTGAAAATGTCTGGCAGTGAAAGTGTTAAAAAGATTTCAACAATAGGCACATTTGCCAGTTCATTGTTAAATAGTAGTTTGACTTGGAGAAAACTATAGTTTAACTGTAGTTATTTCTTAGTTGTGTTACACGAGTAACCGCTACAAGGTATAACTTTTGTTGTACATATAGGCATCATACCACTGAGTTTAGCGGTAATCAGAATAATAAAGGTGAAAGTTGCATTATTCGTGTGTGCCTGCTACAACATGCAGCAGAAACCCAGAATTGTGCTCGTGTCGCTGACTGTAAACTGGTATGTGTGCGCGCATATCCAGCTTGACTCAACTTGAGTGACCGTATGGGGGGTTTCTTGGTAGGGTTGGGCGATATGGACCAAAAAGTCATATCCTGACATAGTTAGGTTGAATATCGATGCATGTAAATATCCAATATTTTTCCCACAAAGTGAGTTTAAACAAAATCAAAGCCAAATATACATGTCAAGTTCATTCATTAATTTTCCATACTGCTTATTCTCACGAGGGTTGCGGGTTATTTTATTAAATACTTAACATGAGGATTTTCTTTTTTTTTTACATTTTGAAACTTCATGCAAGATGCACGTAAAAAATGTTTTTAATAAATATAGAAAAAGAAAAAGAAATATAATCTTTTTATAACAAACCTTTTGTCACGAACGGGCTTCACCCCCTCGTGACAGCTTCCTTAGTTTTTGTCTTTCCTCTCTGTTCCTCGTTCGTGCCCTTATTTTGGTAGTCACTTCCTCTGTTGCTGTGTTCTGCTTTCCGTTCCTTGCCATTTTTCTCCCGCACCTGTTTTCAATTTCCAGACTCCCTATTTAGTTCAGGTGTGTGCTCTTTCTTTTGTCGGTTCATTGTGTTATGTTGAGTTTTGCCATGCTAGTGCGCCATCCTGCTGCATAGCACAAATAAATATATCTTTACCTGCATTTGGGTCCTATTCTCTGCATCCTGGGGTCGAACCACAAAGCTCACAAGCCGGACCATGACAGAATGAACCGACCAGACGATGACCTCGCGGAGATGGATTTCTGGACCATGCAGATTTTTAAGGCGATGGAGGAGGAGTGCGCAAGGTTCACTCCGGAGGAGCTGGAAGACATGGTGTGGGGGCCGGACGGCACGCTTATCCCCATGGCGTGGGTGTATCCTGGACACGGCATTGACACACCAGCCCGCCGACGCCGACGCACGTCTCCTCCCTCACCTCCGCGCCAAGCCGGGGTGCACCCCCCCGCTCACGCTGCTTCAGAGTGCCAGCCTACGATCAAGCGCAAGAAGGCTCCCACTCCGTGTAAGCACGCCAAGCTCTCGCCGCCCTCTTCCGGATTCCCGTTGCCGCCCGCGCAACACGAAGAGGAGCGCGGCACATGTTCCCCTCCTGTGCCCAAGCCGCGCAGCTTCAAGGGTTCCCAAACCCCGGCTCCCATGCCAAGCTGCGTGACAGCCCAGATCCCTCCTGTGCCCAAGCCGCGCAGCCTCAAGGGTTCCCAAACCCCGGCTCCCGTGCCAAGCTGCGTGACGGCCCAGATCCCTCCTGTCCCAAAGCCACGCAGCTCCAAAGGTTCCCAAACCCCGGCTCCCGTGCCAAGCTGCGTGACGGCCCAGATCCCTCCTATCCCAAAGCCACGCAGCTTCAAGGTTCCCCAAAGCCCGGCTCCCGTGTCAAGCTGCGTGACTCCCCGGATTCCTCCTGTGCACAAGCCGCGCAGCCCCAAGCCCCAGCATCCCCTGGCTCTCGTGTCCAGCGGCTTGATGCTCCAGACCCCTCCAGAGCCCAAACCCCGCCTGAGGTCCCTTGTAGACCTGGTCCGGGCAGCAGAGCAGGCTGAACTTAAGACCCTCCTCCAGGTCCCCCTTCTCCCGTCCCTGGTTCCACATCCAGCAGCATGCGGCGTCTGGAATCCGCCTTTGGAAGGGGGGGCTACTACGACCAGCTGTGCGTCGGAGGACGCACATAACACCCCGTCTGTCGAGTGTGGTGCCCTCTGCTGGTCGCCTGAAGAGGAACAGCCGGCCGGACCTCCAGCACAACCGGTTCCTCCGGCTAACCGGGATGTGCTGCCCGGTACGTTTCCTCCAGACCAAGACACTCTTCCTCAGCGGCGGTAGGCCGCTCCTCTTCCTCAGCGGCGGTAGGCCGCTCCTCTTCCTCAGCGGCGGGAGGCCGCTCCTCTTCCTCAGCGGCGGGAGGCCGCTCCTCTTCCTCAGCGGCGGGAGGCCGCTCCTCTTCCTCAGCGGCGGGAGGCCGCTCCTCTTCCTCAGCGGCGGGAGGCCGCTCCTCTTCCTCAGCGGCGGGAGGTCGCTCCTCTTCCTCAGCGGCAGGAGGCCGCTCCTGGGCGCCCTCCAGAGGAGCCCAGTGCCCTTCGGGCCGCTCACCCTTCAGGCCGTCCTCCTGCGTGGCCCTGCCACCCGGGCCGACCTCCGGAGAGGTCTGGCCAGCAACCCACCTCTGGTCCCCCTGCCTCCCGTCCCTCTTTGTCTTTGGACGTCTGGAATCCGTCCTTGAGGGGGGGCTACTGTCACGATCGGGCTTCACCCCCTTGTGACAGCTTCCTTAGTTTTTGCCAAAAAGCAAAAACTTAGCAAAACTCAACATAAGACAATGAACCGACAAAAGAAAGAGCACACACCTTTAGGTATGCTCAAATTCTCAGCTAATAACAAAGGAACACAACAAAGGTGCCTTGTTTCAGAGGACATTTTAAAATATGAGCAACTCAAAACTACTTTCAATTGAACAGTGGTATTTTTTAGGTAAACATTTTTAGAGGACACAAGAATGTTCTTATTTTGTGGCAGGAAAACCAACCTGTCAACCGCATCTGTCTGTCTAACTTCATTGTACATTTGCTTGACGGGCTAAATAATTGTGACATGAAAACCTTGCTGGACATTGCAAGTCCATCATTTTCAGCATGTTTCCAAATCCCGTTTGTCCCCCTTTTCCCGCGATTAGAAATGCGGTGAAGTTCCTTTTCCTTTCATGAGGCACACAACAGGAGTGCGGCAGACATCGCAAACATTCCTCATATTGGAGTTTGTTCCAAGTTTAAAAAGTGAAGGGTTGGCTCTTTAGGGGTGTCAAATCATGATTGGTAGGAAACATGGAGTGGAGCAGCGTAGTCATTTGGGTGTTATCACCTTCATTAGCATCCCAGCGAATGCCTTGTTTATTTGTTTCTGTAAAGACCAACATAGAAACCCCTGTTGTCTGCAGTGTGGACGTCACAGTCAAAAACAGACAGACTTAATCCTGTAAAAATAAAACAAGGCAATATGGGAAAGATAAGAAAAATAAGAAAATTGAATGAGAATAGATAAATAAATAAATACGGAACAGATCACTTCAAATTCAATAACACATAAGTCATGTGTGTGTTATTTTTTTATCGCTCCCCTTCTGTTGTATAGAAAAGTTGTCACGGCGGTAGAATGATCTGCTCAGTCTATGTGGAGCAGGACCGTAATCTGCCATTGAAACTACTCTTCTTTTGAAAGATGCTGCTGTGCATTGGATGATGCTGGTTGTCCGTCATGGAAAGGAGCCTCTTTAGTGTTTTTTGCTCTGCCACAGATGTCAGGCAGTCCAGCTCAGTGCCAGTGACGGTGCATGCCTTCTTGACCAGTTTGTCCAGGCGTGTGGGGTCCTTCTTCTTGTTCTGGATGCCAGTGAGGGAGTATTCAAGGATAGAGAAATCTCAGTACCTGTTGACTTTCAAAATTTCAAAAGAATTGCTTGAACATGATTTCTTTGTCCCTTCAATGTTTGATTTTATTTGTGAGGCAGACTACTGTTGCTTGGGTTGGCAATTCCACATTTAGCTTGGCTGACTTTTCTGTCTGTATGTGCGCTATGGACTAATGTGGTCCTACACTTATTTGCAGCTCTCACAAGTTGTTTACAATTAAGAGCCAAACAAGGACATTAATTGTAATCTATGATTGCAATGAGGCCGTAGTATCAGTATTGACAGCTTAGTGCTCATAGAGCATGTTGATTTCCAGTTGCCTCTGCCTCATGTTGAGCAGGTTCTCGGAGAAAGGCAGTCAGTTATTTGAGGTTAATTCTTGTTGGTGCCCTCTCCCTAGTCAGACATTTACATGGAAACACGTCGACTGTCTGCAGTGCAAACAGGCGCAGTTTATTTGTCAGTCAGCAGTGGACTGTTGTGGTCTTGTCACGAGAGGCCTCGTGCTGCAAGGGCACTTTGATGAGCTTTGCAGTGCTTAGATTTCTCTACAAAGGTGTTTGGGCTGGGCGATATATATTGATGTTTTTAAAATATTGGTATTTAATATCAGAATCAAACATATTGTTGATATCCTTATAGACTGGATTTGTGCTGTTTTCTTGTATGTTGGCAGTAAAGTGTGTCTAGCTCTGCTGTGTGTGTCAGCAAGGCTGCTGCCCCGTCCCCCTCCGTGGGAGATCACATATTTCCTCCACAGCGACTAGCAACAAATCTAGGTACTTTTTCTACGTTGTTGGAGAGTTTCTGGAATTTGAAAGTAAAACTCGCGCTGTACGCTTCAGTGGAGATCCACACATCTCCCATGTGCGCTATGTTACTGGGGTGGATCTTGTCCTGCTTTACAGAGCGGGATCTCAAACGAAAATGTTTAATCTTCATGAAATGAATCGTGATTATACTGAGGCCTTATTCAGGCTTGGTCACTTTTTGGTCAATTTGCCCGTGTCACTACACGATAAAAGCTGGAGGTGCGTCCAAATGTAGTGATTACGCTGTCTAGACTTTGAGAGACACTAGCCAGCATACAATTATATTATAATTATTTAGTTTTGATGAAGAGGCGGCCATTTTCAAATTAACAAAATAAGTTTTTTGTTGTTCCAAATGTAATGGTATTTTATTCAGTCTCTCCAACACGGTTCTGCTTTCTTAAATAATGCTGTTCAAATTAAAGTAGTTTTGACATCCTCTTACAGGGCACTTTATTTCACATGTTTTTTGTGCTTTTGGTATTAGCTGAGGATTTCAGCATAGCTAAGACTTGTTATAAAGAAGATTGATTATTGTCCATCCATCCATCCATCCATTTTCCTCCGCTTATCCGGGTCCGGGTCGCGGGGGCAGCAGTCTTAGTAGGGAAGCCCAGACTTCCCAGTCCCCGGCCACCTCCTCCAGCTCCACCGGGAGGACACCAAGGCGTTCCCAGGCCAGCTGTGAAACATAGTCCCTCCAGCGTGTCCTAGGTCTGCCCCGGGGCCTTTTCCCGGCTGGGCATGCCCGGAACACCTCACCAGGGAGGCGTCCGGGAGGCATCCGGACTAGATGCCCGAGCCACCTCAACTGACTCCTCTCGATGTGAAGGAGAAGCGGCTCTACTCTGAGCCCCTCCCGAATGGCTGAGCTCCTCACCCTATCTCTTAGGGTGAGTCCAGCCACCCTACGGAGGAAACTCATTTCAGCCGCCTGTATCCGCGATCTCATTCTTTCGGTCATGACCCAAAGCTCATGACCATAGGTGAGGGTGGGAACATAGATCGACCGGTAAATTGAGAGCTTTGCCCTCCGGCTCAGCTCTCTTTTCACCACGACGGTCCGGTACAGCGACCGCATTACTGCTGAGGCTGCACTGATCCGTCTGTCGACCTCACGCTCCCACTTTCCCTCACTCGTGAACAAGACCCCAAGATACTTAAACTCCTCCACCTGGGGCAGGACCTCATTCCCAACCCGGAGGGAGCACTCCACCCTTTTCCGACTGAGAACCATGGCCTCTGATTTGGAGGTACTGAGTCTCATCCCAGAAGCTTCACACTCAGATGCAAACCGTCCCAGTAAACGCTGAAGGTCGCAGCCCGAAGAAGCCATAAGAACCACATCATCTGCAAATAGCAGAGATGAGATTCTAAGGCCCCCGAACTGGACTCCCTCAACACCTTGGCTGCGCCTAGAAATTCTGTCCATGAAAATTGTGAACAGAATCGGTGACAAAGGGCAGCCTTGGCGGAGGCCAACGTTTACCGGAAACAGGCTCGACTTACTACTGGCAATGCGAACCAGATTCCTGCCCCGTTTGTACAAGGACCGGATAGCACGTAGTAATGCGCCACCAATCCTGTACTCCCGGAGCACCCCCCAAAGGACGCCGCGAGGGACACGGTCGAATGCCTTTTCCAGGTCCACAAAGCACATGTAGACTGGTTGGGCAAACTCCCATGCACCCTCAAGCATCCTTGTGAGGGTGTAGAGCTGGTCCAGTGTTCCACGACCAGGACAAAAACCGCATTGGACCTCCTGTATCAGAGGTTCGGCCAACGGTCGTACCCTTCTCTCCAGCACCCTGGAATAGACTTTCCCAGGAGGCTGAGGAGTGTGATCCCCCTGTAGTTGGAACACACCCTCCGGTCACCCTTCTTGAAAAGGGGGACCACCACCCCGGTCTGCCAATCCAAAGGTACTGTTCCCGACTTCCATGCAATGTTGAAGAGACGTGTCAGCCAAGACAGTCCCTCAACATCCAGAGCCTTGAGGAATTCTGGCCGGAACTCGTCCACCCCCGGAGCTTTGCCACTGAGGAGCGTCTTAACGACCCCAGATACCTCAGCCACAGTGATGGCACTGTCCACGTATGTGTCCTCAGACTCTGCTTCCTCTATGGAAGGTATGTCAGTGGGATTGAGGTCAGCTGCCTCAGCGAGGGAGGCACGGAATATGGACCATTCGGACTCAATATCCCGGTCCTCCCCCGGGATGCAGGTGAAGCTCTGCCGGAGGTGAGAGTTGAAGACTCGACGAACGGGAGACTCTGCCAGACGTTCCCAGCACACCCTCACTACTCGTTTGGGCCTACCAGGTCTGTCCAGCATCCTCCCCCGCCATCTAATCCAACTCACCACCAGGTGGTGATCAGTTGACAGCTCAGCCCCTCTCTTCACCCGTGTGTCCAGAACATGTGGACGCAGGTCTGATGATACGACTACAAAGTCGATCATAGACCTGTGGCCTAGGGTGTCCTGGTGCCAAGTGCACTTATGGACATCCCTATGTTCGAACATGGTGTTAGTTATGGACAAACTGTGGTTTGCACAGAAGTCCAATAACATCACACCGCACGGGTTCAGATCAGGGAGGCCGTTCCTCCCAATCACGCCCCTCCAGGTCACACTGTCATTGCCCACATGGGCGTTGAAGTCTCCCAGTAGAACGACGGAGTCACCAGCTGGGGTGCTCTCCAGCACCCCTCTGATGGACTCCAAGAAGGCCGGGTACTCCGAACTGCCATTTGGTGCGTACGCACAAATGACAGTCAGGACCCTTTCCCCAGCCCGAAGGCGTAGGGAAATGACCCTCTCGTTCACCGGGGAGAACAAGGTCCAGCCCCTCTCGAGGAGTTTGGTTCCGGAACCCAAACTGTGGGTCGAGGTGAGTCCGACTATGTCTAGTCGGAATGTCTCAACCTCTCGCACAAGTTCAGGTTCCTTCCCCACCAGCAAAGTGACATTCCATGTCCCAAGAACCAGATTTGGCCGCCGAAGACCAGGTCGCCTACGCACCCGCCCTTGACCGCCACCCAACACACATTGCACCGGACCCTTATGCTTGCCCCCGTAGGTGGTGGGTCTATGAGGGGGAGATCCCGTGTGGCTTCTTCGGGCTGGGCCCGGCCGGGCTCCACGGGTGAAGGCCCGACCACCAGGCGCTCGCCTGCGAGCCCCTCCCCCGGGCCTGGCTCCAGGGTGAGGCCCCGGTATCCCACTTCCAGGCGAGGTACGGTTCCTCCTCTTGTTTTTAATCATATGGGTCTTCTGAATCACTCTTGGTCTGTCCGTCACCTCGGACCTGTTTGCCTTGGGAGACCCTACCAGGGGCATATAGCCCCAGACAACATAGCTCCTCGGATCACTCGGGCACTCAAACCCCTCCACCACGATAAGGTGGTGATTCACGGAGAGGATTGATTATTGTATTTTACTTTTTGTATATGTATTTCACAAAGAGAAAGGACTTATATTTTAGTGGCTATTTTTCTATAATTCCCGAAACATTTTAATGGAACAACTTCACACAGCTTCAGACTTTGACTTTGTCTAAACTCATTTTGTGAAAAAAAATATTGGGAGATACATTATAGCATATATCAATATTCAACCTAAATATATCGGGTAAGGATCGATTGATACGCATATATATCGGGCCAACATTTGCATTCTTTACTTGAATCGGTATTGGGTTCGCCAATGTATTTTTCCGCCGCATGATTTACAGACAGGCATCTGCCGGGTGTCTTTGTGTTGCCGGAGGACCCTGCAACACATGCAGTTGCAGTGCCCCTCCCACGCTGCAAGAGTGGTGAATCCCAACAAGGGTACGTTTTCAACTTTTAATTAGCCTCTAACAGTTAAACTTAGTTGAAATATTGCCACCTGCTTTGAAATAGGAAACATGAACGCCAAGTGCATGCAGGCGTATTAGCATGGAGGCTAATATGTACAGCTGTTACCAACACCGCTTTAATGGCAACCTTGGCAATTCAGTCCCATGGTGTTTGGAGGACTTTCATTCAGCCAACTGAGGTTAAATGCGTGTTGTGTTATTATGTGTGTGCGCTCACTCAGAGCATGCATGCACACGCACACACTAAGGTTGAGTAAAATAATTGATATTAATCAATACATCGATGCGCGCGATGCGAGTGCATCAGCTCATTGACTGGTTATGGATGCAATTGACGGGTGATCCATTGACAGATTCATTGCGATGCGCTTGTGGGTATCGGTAAAATCCGATGCAAGCGCCGTTTTATTAATATTCAACTTCACTCCATATGCTGTTCCCCAGGTGCAATGAATGCACCATCATTATTTCGCGTTTTGTATTGAATACTACAAATGTTTTGGAAAACACATAAGTGGGACAAACTATAACAATATAACAATTAAACAGACAGTCAAAAAACAATGATTAATTAACAAAAAAATCGCAGCTTTTACTTAAGTTGCTGTGTATAAGGTTTTTTTTGGGGGGGGGGGACTAAATAATACTTGCTTTGGGTACAAAACCAAGCTGTGCAAAAACAAAAAAATCTGTATGCATGCATCAATATTGAATATTGTCAAAAAGTTTAAAAAGGTATCAAGTTTTGAATAATTCCCACTACTTGTTTTCATTCTCTTTCATTGCCTTGTTGCTTGCCTCTTCAATCCACCCCCGTATTTAAACACCTGCTTCCTTCTTCATTCTCTGCATGGGACGTACGCGTGTTGGTCACTAATCACGATATGTATGACGATATAAAACGATATGAAGTTTTAACTCAGCTGAGTCTTGTATAAAAAGCCACAAACCTTAAACCATATAATGAAATACACTTGTCTCAAATTGAAAGCACATATATTTAATTGTAACAAACTGGCTAACTTCTCTCAGCCTCTGCACACATTGCTATGAAATCTTCAACAAACTGTAATGCCTGTGCTTGTGAGTACGGAAGTACTCATCCCTGTAGTCACCCATGCAATTCCATTCAATATGGAAGATATATTTTATGACACTCTTGTTTACACAGTGAGACGGTAAACAGCACTTTTATTTTGAAGGCTGGTAGTATGTCCTGTGTGCGTTAAATGTGTGTACAATGAGTTGGTGATGTGCTTCCTCCACGCTGTCACCCCGCATCCCTTACATTGAAGCGATGAAGATATACTCATCGAGCCTGAGTCATGCACGCAACCACACTCGTGTGCTAAACGAAGCTAACCCTGCTAGCTTCCATTCACTCTTCGAGGTGTTGCCAACCTTTGCTGGTGTTTGTCACCATTTCAACCAGTTTAGCTCGGTAGGAGGCGGTGTATGAGAACGGTCTGCCGAGTAAATACTTCCTCACACAAACTTTCTTCTCCTCAAGACCTCATCAAAAACCGGACTGTTGACCCTAAGTACTTAAAATTCTCCAGCTTCTGTCTCTTCTCTTGGGTCCCTCTCATTCACACACATATACTCCGTCTTGCTCCGGCTAATCTTCATTCTGCTCCTTTCCAGGGCAAACCTCCACTCTTCTAGCATCTCCTCCACTCTTTTTCCTACTCTCACTACAAATCACAATGTAATCTGCAAACATCATACTGCATGGAGATTCTTGTCTAACCTCATCTGTCAGTCTGTCCATCAACACATAAGGATTGTACATGGCACATTGAAAGTTTTGTTTTCTGATGTCATGCAATGGATATACATTGCTCAAAAAATAAAGGGAGCACGTTGTTGTTGAACATGTTGAAATACTTTGTTCTTTTCATAGTTTAATTTGCTGACAACAAACTCACACAAAAATGATCAATGAAAATCAAATCAACCCATAGAGGTCTGGATTTGGAGTTCTACTTGTATTCTACAAATGTAAGTGGAAAAACACACTACAGGCTGATCAAATTTTGATGTTGGATCCAACTCTGATGCTTAAACAAGTCAAAATGAGGCTCAGTAGTGTGTGAGGCCTCGGTGTGCCTGTATGACACAATGTGCCTGTATGACACAACGTGCCTGTATGACACAATGTGCCTGGTGGCATGGCATGGAGCATGGAGGCTCTGCCAGGAGACAGCCAGTGCATCAGGAGATGAGGAGGAGGCCATGGGAGGACAACAATCCAGCATCAGGACCACTACCTCCTTTGTGCAAGGAGGATCAGGAGGAGCACTGCCGGAGCCCTGCAAAATGAGTCCAGCAGGCCACAGAATGAGTCCAACAGTCAGAAACAGATTCCATTAGGGTGGTATGAGGGACCAACGTCCCCAGGTGGGGGTTGTACTTGCAGCCCAACACTGTGCAGGACGTTTGGCATTTGCCAGATAACACTGACATTGGCAAATTTGCCACTGGCACCCTGTGCTCTTCACAGATGCAAGCAGGTTGACACTGAGCACATGTGGCAGACGTGACAGAGTCTTTAGAGATGCCGTGGAGAACGTTCTGCTGCCTGCAACATCCTCCAGCATGACTGGTTTGGCAGTGGGTCGGTAAGGGTGGTGTTTCTTTGGAGGGACGCAAAGCCCCCCATGGGCTCGCCAGAGGTAGCCTGACTGCCATTTGGTACTGAGATGAGATCCTCACACCCCTTGTGAGACCATATGCTGGTGCGGTTGGCCCTGGGTTCCTCCTAATGCAAGACAATACTAGACTTCATGTGACTGGAGTGTGTCAGCAGTTCCTGCAACATGAAGGCATTGATGTTATGGACTGGCCCGCTCATTCCCCAGACCTTACCCCAGACCACATCTGGGACAGGTTGCACCACTACTGGGAGAAGATCCATCCGGAGAACATCCGCCGCCTCATCAGGAGCATGCCTAGGCTTTGTAGGGAGGTCATAAGATTAAGATTAAGATATGCCTTTATTCGTCCCTCAGTGGGGAAGTTTGTATAATATGTCATACAGGCATGTGGAGGCCACACACACTACGAGCCTCATTTTGACTTGTTTAAAGGATCAAAGTTGGATCAGCCTGTAGTGTGTTTTTCCACTTTCATTTAGAGAACTCCAAATCCAGACCTCCATGGGTTGATACATTTGATTTTCATTGATCATTTTTGTGTGATTTTGTTGTCAGCATATTCAACTATGAAAAGAACAGAAATACAGAAGTATTTCATGAAAAATATTTCATTCATTCAGATCTACAACGTCTTCCCTTGAGCAGTGTACATGTTTTCATGGCCCCCAATTTAAAACACTATTGAAAAAATGATGATATACAGCGGGGAAAATAAGTATTGAACACGTCAACATTTCTCTCAAAAAACATATTTCTAATCAAGCTATTGACATGAAATTTTCACCAGATGTCGGCATCAACCCAAGTAATGCACACATACAAAGAAATCCAAACATTTATGTTCATAAATTAAGTTATGTGTAATAAAGTGAAATGGCACAGGGAATAAGTATTGAACACATGAAGAAAAGGAGGGGTAAAAAGGTCTGGAAAGCCAAGAAAGCAGCTGGAGTTTGTCAGTATTTAGAAGGTTAACCTGTCCCCTATTAGTGCAAAGTAATATCAGCTGGTTTAGTCCTGATTAATGCCTTTTAAAAAGGTTTCTCACCAGCAAGGTGTTAGACAAGAACCATTGCATGATGGGTAAAAGCAAAGAGCTGTCCAAAGACCTACGCAGCCTTATTGTTGCAAAACACACTGAAGGCATTGGTTACAGGCGCATTTCTAAACCTCTGAAAGTTCCAGTGAGTACCATTGGGGCCATCATCCGGAAGTGGAAAGAGCACGGCATTACCATAAACCAGCCACGGCCAGGTGCTCCTCGCAAGATTTCAGACAGAGGAGTCAAAACAATCATCAGAAGGGTTCTCCAACAGCCCAGGACCACTCGTGGAGAGCTTCAGAAAAACCTGGAATCAGCAGGTACCGTTGTTTCAAAGAAAACAATAAGTAATGCACTCAACCGCCATGGCCTCCATGCACGCACACCACGCAAGACTCCATTTTTGAAGAGGAAGCATGTTGAAGCTCGTCACAACATTTGGATAAACCCATGACATTCTGGGAGAACATACTCTGGTCAGATGAGACCAAAATTGAACTCTTCGGATGTCATAAGACACAACATGTTTGGAGGAAAAATGGCACTGCACATCACCCCCAAAACACCATACCAACAGTCAAGTTTGGAGGTGGGAGCATCATGGCGTGGGGCTGTTTTTCAGCATGTGGTACTGGTAGACTTCATATCATTGAAGGAATAATGACTGGAGAAAAGTATCGAGACATTCTTGATCAGAATCTGCTGTCATCTGCCAGGCTGCTGAAGATGAAAAGAGGGTGGATAGACAACGATCCCAAGCACACAGCCAAGGTAACACTCAACTGGTTGAAGAAAAAGAAAATAAAGCTGCTAGAATGGCCCAGTCAATCACCAGACTTGAATCCAATTGAAAATCTTTGGAAAGAACTGAAGATCCGGGTTCACAGAAGAGACCCCCGGAACCTTGAAGATTTGAAGGCAGTTTGTGTGGATGAATGGGCCAAAATCACACCTGAGCAATGTATTCGACTGGTTTCTCCATACAGGAGGCGTCTTGAGGCTGTAATCACCAACAAAGGTTTTTGCACTAAGTATTAAATAAATTTCAGTACGCGTGTTCAATACTTATTCCCTGTGCCATTTCACTTTATTACACATAACTTAATTTATGGACATAAATGTTTGGATTTCTTTGTATGTGTGCATTACTTGGGTTGATGCCGACATCTGGTGAAAATTTCATGTCAATAGCTCGATTAGAAATATGTTTTTTGAGAGAAATGTTGACGTGTTCAATACTTATTTTCCCCGCTGTATATTTTATCTGTCCTGTACAGACTGGACTTGAAAAACAGGACTGAAAAACAGAAAACAGGAAAATGCAGCAAAATGGAGAGTTGTGCAATATACAAGCATACTCAAGGGACAAACCCTAACCCTAACCGTAACCCTAACCCTTGCTAACCCTAATCAGAATCAGAATGCCCTTTATTGTCATTTTACATATAGTAGAATGAAATTGCAGCAGCTCCATTTTCAGTGCAAGACAGTATGACAGTACAAAATAATAAATAATAAATAACGAAGGGTTTACATTGTAGGGACGATTGGTTGCCTTGGTTACATGTTGACACCCTGCGAACTGAGCTCCCATGGTTGGGCACCTGGCGGGGGGAATGTCCGCGGGCCACGCATCCACATATATGCACATTCACACTCACATCCCTCCTCATCCAACGCCTTCGTGGCTAAACCCCCCTCCATCTGCACCCTCTGGTGCGGGCATGGCGTGGACCACAGCTTGCACCGTAAAAAAAACGTGTTTACATGTGTAAAATGTTTGCCAATGTTTTTTTTAACAGTGCTCCTTCATTAGGAGTTTAGTTTGGAATTACTTTTTCCCCTCCCCTCTCCTCTTGTCGTTCCCCCTTCTCCCCCGCCTTCATTGCCCTATCATCCTGTCCGGTTCCACCCATAGTGTGTTGTATATGTATGGACGTAATCAATCAATAAAGAGTCATCTCATTCAACATTGAAAATACTCCCTGTCTCTTATACCCCACCTGACAGTTCACCGCATGCCCCAGGGTGGCCAGCCCCACTATTTGAGAAGCTGCTTTAATGGAATAATGAATGGTGCTTGAGAATGTGCAGCTGGGTTGGTGTGGTTCTACCTAGCTGAACTAAATATATTTATTTCTGAGTGGTGCAATACAGTAGTTGTTTGAGTTACTCTACTAAGTTGAGAAAGGGTAAACCCGATTATTTTTCAACAGTGGCTGAAAGTGGATAGCTGCATCAACTAGGTTTATAATGTGACATCATCCCAATGATTCCAGTGACGACAACAAAGAGAAAAACCCGCACTTCATGATGAAATTATCTGTAAACCATCAACACAAGCTGCTATGAATCTGTGATCATGTATTGCTTTACCTATTTTATTCCTATTGAACGAAATGGTGGTTCTCTTTTCCACTCAAACAGGTGCAGTGTGCCTAGTCCTACGCTAATACTACAATACAGAAGTGCTATGTTGTAGTGTGTATAAATTGGTATCTGTTTGTACTCTTGCTGCTACACTCGACCACACAACTTGGTGGAACATGAGGCTTGTCAGTCAAGACATGTATTGGGCTTCTCTGAAAGAGACTACTGAACATAAAATGACCCCTTCATCACCTTAACTGTCACAGACATTTATTTACTCTTTGTGACAAGAAGAAACTCATTTAGGGGGTGAGCTTGGAGAATGTTCACTCCTAATGTCTAGAGACAAGTTCTCTTGTTTTTCATCAGCTCTCTCTGTGTTTCTCAGTAATTGAATATCTTGGTTAGACTGGCATACTGCTGTGTGCAAACAATGAGAAACTCGCTTTTACCCACTAGTTAAATGATGGCAGATGGTGTCTTTTGCACGGATTATGTTGGAGAGCCTCATCGTTCATTCACCTGCATCGCAGTCTTTAGACAATTGCACGCTATTAGGATTTAGGAAACCTTAGCCTTAATTATTGACTTACTCAGTACTTCATGTCTTCAGTCACTTATTAAAACGTGCTTATCGCATTATTTGGATTGTTTGGCTTATAAGATGAGCAAATGTTCAAAGCAGATTTCACCCTTATGTGGCCCTTGTCATAGATAACTCTCTGAAACTGGATCTGTGGAAAAGGCCAAGCGCTGTGGTGGGCATGCACAAGCTGCATGCCCTTCGCTCAATGTGAATTTCACTGGGACATATCCCTCAATAGGGGCTTTTCCAAAAGGGCTTGCATCGCAGTTCCAGCCAAGGGCAGTGCAGAAAATCAACTGCCGGTAGAGTTTACAGTCTTTTTTTTGTGAAGGTGTTGGACAAATTAGACCACACAACTGTTTTCGCAGTCAAACAGTGACAGCTGCATCTCTCCACTCCGAAAAACCTGCCCCGAA
The DNA here is from genome assembly GCF_037039965.1 of Doryrhamphus excisus. NCBI lineage: Eukaryota > Metazoa > Chordata > Actinopteri > Syngnathiformes > Syngnathidae > Doryrhamphus > Doryrhamphus excisus. The sequence goes on along the minus strand of NC_136367.1, from coordinate 9,281,561 downwards.
GAGCCACCTGTGAGAAACAAGCAAGCACAGTGATGAAATTTTAACTTTCCTCGTGACCAGAGCATATGAATGCTCCCCGAACAGTCTACACTCGAATTAGAGCCTAAATCACTGCTAATGAGTGTTCTTAGTGGAAGTAAAGTGCAAAACGACTACTTTCATGAAGCATACACATACAGTACATTGTTGTAGTCAGCCATTTTCATTTATTTATTCCTAATCTTCCTACTACTTTTTATTCCGCCTCATTTTTCCTTCACCAACTACTCAGTTTCTTAGCTCCTCCATTTATTAACCAGTTCAAACAAACCCAACATCAAAATGTTCAGCTCACTCAGGACAAGTCTGCATTTCTGTAATTTAAAATAGTTTGTGAAAATGTTCCCATTGAAAATGAATGGACATGAGCATAGTCATGGTGTCAGGTGAACAAACAATATAACATTAACATTAAATCGTAGATGAATACAGTAAGTGAGTACACACAGGTCATTTACCAATATTCCATGGAATGAGAAAAAGCTAATTATATAACACTAAACACATAACATTAACAACGCTGTAAAGAGCAGTGCAACAATGCATTATGGGAATTAGTAACAGAATTACAGAACAGCCTATGACTTAGCACATTGTGCTGAAGCACTTACTTTTCTGGAGGGTGTGATTTCAAATCCAGTATCAAACTCATGTACCAAGCTACTTTATGAGGTACTACAAATCATATGATATTACGGAAGACACGGTCCTCTCATCATTGCCCCCATCAAGTAATCAGGGGTGATGGTTGAACTGAGGATACAGTAAAGTAAAGATTTTTTTTTCACATCATTGATTTCAGATTGTAAATCCGAGGCAACATTTATTGTACGATAACAAAATGTGTTTGTTACCATTCCACATTGTACCCTACCTATTGTACAAAACTTTGATTTTGGATTGTAATGGCACACTACCACATCCTTAATAATGACAGAATGTTGTCCACAGTGTTCGCTTAAAGCCTACTGGAGTGGGCTTCTTCATACCTGGTGCTGAAAAACAGTAAAAGTGGATGGAGTACAGAAATGTTTGCTAGCCACATGCTAACCAAATGTTTGCTAACCACATAAGGGCAGAAAGGGAGGAAACTGCACAGAAAACAAACTACTGTCATGGTGTCAGATGAATAGAAGAGAACATAAGTAAATACACACATTGTATTTTAATTAGGTCTGTTAAAATATTAATATATATTATTAATAATGTATATCTAATATATATCTATATTACTAATAGATTAATAGTTTTTTGTCCATAGTTAACTCAGAATTAATTGTGTTTAATCACAGATAGAAATAATAAGTTGGGGAAATCTTTGTGGTCAACTACAACATCAAATACAACAAATTTAATGAAAAAGGGATATCAATTCCATTACCATAGGCCATTGTTTAAAACAGTACAGTCAGCAAGCATATTTTTGTATTACTATTTGTCTTTATTAGGGTTGGCCAATATTTTTTATCTACCGGTATAGATTCCTCCAATGATACGAAAGTGACTTATACAGGTATAAATTATAATAATCGGGAGAAGGAACGTTCGTGTGCGAAAAAATATTTACTCGGCGGACCTCAATGACCTAAACAGGGTGAAAAGGTCACAAACGCAGGCGAAAGCTGGCTGGATTTCCTCGTCCAGAGCGTGAATAGAAGCTAGCAGAGGTTAGCTTGATGTAGTACGCCAAGAAGTTGTGTGTGTGCGTGCACGACTCAGGCTCGATGAGTATATTTTCACCACATTGTGTTTAAATGATTTAATGTAAGGAAGGTTTTACAATGTCTGCTGAAGCTGTGCAGATTCTGAGTGGAAAAAAATACGAGAAGCCCGTTTATTTTGAAGTCAGCTCGTCTTAGACGTAAATACACATTCTTCACACATGGAACACACTTCCGTGACCGTCCTTCAAATTAATAGCGTTGTCTGCCCTATGTCCACGTAAACAAAACGAGTGTCATAAAAATGTCTTCCCTATGCAGTTGGAATGGTATTGGTGATTACATTTTCCTTAATGACAAACACAGGCATAAATACATTTGCTTTACAATTTGAGTGTATTTCGTTATATGGCTTAAGGTTAGTAGCTTTTTATACAAGACTCCTGCTGAATTAAAACTTCATATGGTTTTATATCTTCATATCATGATACTTCCCAAAAATATTGTAATACATGTTCAGGTCAGGTATTTTATTGCAATACTGTAGCTATTAATCAGAAACCCCACCGTTTTTGAATGTTTAATGCAAGCTGCAATTCATCTCACTTTGTTTGACGGTCATTGAACGCAGCATCTACCGTACTCAGAGGGATGTTTGGATGTATTTTCCCCCTTTTTCTTTCATCTTATATTTGCTTCCATATGCTGATACTATGTTGGAATGCATAGAGGTACAATTTTATGACTAATGTGCATAATTGTTGTACTCAGTCTCTCTGAAAAAAGTTCTCAAAGTTCACCAAGCGGGATGGTGGCTGTATTCATGTAGTGCTTTTCGTTTGATGTCGTTCTTGCCATAGTTTTATACAATACATAATAAATGGTATCAATCACATTGTTATACTGCACGTATGTTTTACTGAGATGTTGAAAATATTCTCCTAGCTAGTTTGATGCAAAATCACTAATCACTTCAGCTATGGTCATCGACGAACAGCCAGTCAATAGCAGCTGTAACTCCAATTTTAGCTGGCAGTTCAATGCGAAAATGCCAGAGATGTAACAATGTCAAAAACACTGGTTAGTTGGGACACTCTTATGCCAAGGTAGCACTGCATGTCCCACTGGTGGACGAATAAAGGCATATCTTAATCTGTGATAAGTCAAACACAGCGACAGTAGATAGAAATAACTTTGGTCTTGCTACAAGAGCCATCTGCCAGGGCTTTGAAGCTAACTTTACCACTCAAAATATTCTTTTCTTTCTCCAATTCTGCTCAATATTTGTTCCAGTTTGTGGCTACAGAGTTACAACTACGGTTTGGGTCATACAGGAGGAACGCTAGTTAATCGGGCGTCAAAAAAAATTATCTGCGTTAAAGGGAAACCCCCGTTCATGGGTTAACTTTGACAGCCCTAATTTAAATACACACTGTATTCACGCATGTACATACAATGGAAAAAAAAAAACATGGATATGGAATGATGAAAAAAATACACACCATTAAACACACAATACTATTATGTCAGAATTTACACACAAAATCTGTTGACATTGCGGCGTCAATTCCTTTTAACATTGTAATTATCATGTCGCAATTTTCTATATCACTTAATGTGACCACTCCAGATGGTAACCAGAGTGCACTCATGAGTGTGTGCAAGTACGACTTATACTAGATTGCTACTTTCACAGCCCTAGAATAATAACCTCAGTTGGTGTCAAGGTGCACAGTGGGTATTGTGCAAGGCAGGTGACCAAACACACAATATGACACACACTTTGATCACCAACAATGATTAACAGACAAGACTGCCCCATGGATAATAGTGCTTCAACATGACATAGCACATGTATCCAACACATTGGAGATTCATTAACACAAACATACAAGAAAAAATACAAAGAGAAGGGATTTAAATTAATTTAAAGATTGTCTCAAAGCTAGAAGCCCTGTGAAAGGTAGGGTAAGTTCCAGAGGTTTTTCAGTGTCGGAAAAACACAGACATGTAATGGGTGCTTAACAAGCTCACCGCACTAAATCCATTGCATGAGTTTTGGTTTGTGGCTGATGTGCACACCCACTTATTTTCTTCCTGATCTGAAGTTTGATTTGATTTGTATAGCAGAAATGTTGGTCGCCCAGCCATGTAACTGTGACATTAGTCGGAGTGGAATTGAAGGAAGTTTACAACATACAAAGTGTTTAACTGCCAACTGGAGACTTAAAAAGTAACAGGATAAACCAAGCTTTTCTGGATGTTGGTGCTTGGACTTTTTATTTTTTCACATACATAATACTCCATAGCCAACCACGTAACTGCGACCATTTATGAATTCATGTTTGAAAAACCAGGAAAGAGCGAGGGAGAGATGTTGAAATCATGATGTAGTCAGGGATGACAGTACTTCTGGGTTTGTCTCCTGAAGGTGTTTCAAAAGCGTGAGTGACATCACAAGCAAAATTGAAAGTTGCTTTCTCACCAATTTGCATATTAAAATAAAGTGACACTTGTCACATGCATATGACTATATTATCTATAGCTGTCAATATAAATGCTTTAAATTTACCTTCAATTGTCAAAAACATGCTCCAAAAGTTGTAGCAGGTAATAGTAATCTACTGGATGGACCTCGCTTTGCTTCTGTGCGAGACTCAACACTGCGTTCTTTAAAGCACTGTTAGTTAGTTAGCACTGCAGTATACGTACACTTGGCTGTCCTTGGAAGCACGATGTGGGGAAAAAAAGTTCACCCAAGTGTATATTGATTAGTAAAAATAGATCAGTATAAATCCTGAAGGTAACATGAACGCGAGACATTCCACCGTATATCTAATTTTGAATCAGTGCCACTTCAGTATTCTTTGAATTATTCAGAAACAAACAGAAACAATTGACATAATTGTAATAATCCCAATAGACAATCAACTATTTTTGTAACTTTGAAAAGCTCACAGTAGTGTTAAATGCTATTGGTATCAAAGTGGTTTAATTCCTTAATTATGCCTTTTTCATCATAAGATGTTTTCATCTTTTTTAAATAATCTGGTTATGCAGTATAATTCTGTGTTTAAAATGTATGGCGGCATAAAGAATGTGGGAGTTTCAGTACTGGCATGATCGGTAGTGCTTTATCAAACGGTGGCCAACCTCGTTGAGCAGAGGGGGCCACCTTGGCTGTCAAAGCAGGATTTCGGATACATTTCCCACAGTTGTCATGGTAACTGTGAAGTGGTTATGAAGAAAGTGTTCTAGAACTGTGTTATCACATCAGTGCGGCGCATCATGGGGATTTTCACAGTGATCATCTTGGAATTACAGGATTATACAAATGTTAGCATTTACTTCTGTAGCCAATCACTCACAGGTTATTTGATGTTTGAATTATTATATAGAATTGACTATATTGAATTGTGTTTTTCTTTTCAGAGCAATATGTGGCCAAATGGAACGGGAACGTTTAGAACGTGAAGATCCTTTAACCCTTGCCCTTGTGTCCCAACTGTCCGAGATAGCGTTGGACCTCACCGAGGCAATCCTGGGCTGTTGCCACTAAAATGTCCCTAAGTGGTGGCACTGCAGGCGGGAAAGGTGTGGACTCGAATGCGGTGGACACTTACGACAGCGGGGATGAGTGGGATATTGGTGTTGGAAATCTGATTATTGACCTTGACGCTGACTTAGAGAAGGACAAACTTGAGATGTCTGGCACCAAGGACGGCATGGCGGCACCACCCAGTGCAGTGGCAGCGTTGCCTGACAACATCAGGTTTGTTAGTCCAGTGTCTGGCTCTCAAGGCAAAGAAAGCAAATCCAAATACAAGCGCAGTAAAAGCTCTAAAGACAATAATAGCAAAGCTTCAAGTGGAGATGGGGGCAAAAAGGAAATTACAGGACGGACTCAAGGCGAGCCAACTAGCGCAACAGTGGGTACAGCTGTTGCAGGCAACAATTCAACCTCTGGGAAGAACATTGAAAAAGGGGGAAAAGCCTCCAGAGGTGTTCTGAGTGGAAAAAAAGATAAAGAAGGGGCAGCAGGCAAAAGTAAAAAGGACAAAACGGATGGAGCGGCAGTTGTTGCCCTTGCTGCAATGGAGAAGGAGGTTGTGTCTCAAGTCCAAGTTTCTCTGGGGAACAGTCGTAATGCAAGTTATGAGAGCACCCAATCAACAGACTTAGTAGAAGCCAATCAAATTGTGAATATTGCTCTTGAGCCTGTTGGAATATTACCAGCATTAACCACAAAAACTGAGCCAGAGGAGATTGAAAATGGTACTATTGAATGCAAGACTTTGAAGAAGGTGAAAAATGAAAAGGTATGTTAACATTTTTACATTTAATGTATGCAATTGTTTTTCTTAATGTCATGGTCTACTGTCTACTGTGGAACCTCAGTTAGCGTCATTAATCCGTTCCAGAAGCTTAGCCTATCCCAGCCGACTTTGGGCAAGAGGCGGGGTCCACCCTGGAATGGTCGCCAGTCAGTCGCAGGGCACATATAGACAAACAACCATTCACACTCACATTCATACCTATGGATAATTTAAAGTCGCCAGTTAACCTAGCATGTTTTTGGAATGTGGGAGGAAACCCGGGAGTACCCGAAGAAAACCTACGCATGCACGGGGAGAACATGCAAACTTCACACAGATACCCAAGTGGAGATTCAAACCCAGGTCTTCCTGATTTTCTGACTGCGTGGCCAACACACACTAACCACCATATGCATGATTAATGAAAGGGGGAAACAAACATTTAATGTCATTTTTACCTTGATTGACTACCCTTATTGACTTCTTGAATTAAGCAATCTTTCTCCCCTTTTTTCTCAAAGTGCTGGCACTTGCAACTTTCTTGGGCACCATTGTGGGCTATTTTGCAAGGTGTGATCAATAAGGAAAACAGAAACTGTGAAACTGGCGAAACTGTGTCCCAGAGGTTTACAGAGTTAACCGCTGATTGACTGGCGACTGAGTATGACTTCTGTTTCTGGTTTCCAGGTCAGAACATGCCAACATGGATGTTTTGTGATAAAATATGTTTGGACCCACGCAGTTTACTAACACCTCAATATGCACTCTAAATTGTATACAAAAATACACAAACGGGCATACGCTAACCGAGGTTTCACCATATTGTGAAGTGGAATAGGAATGCTTTATTTTTTTCCCTTTTGAGACAGATTGTCACCTATGAAAATTGTCTAGGTCAGGGGTGTCAAACTCATTTTAGTTCAGGGGCCGCATGGAGGAAAATCTACTTCCAAGTGGGCCGGATTGGTAAAATCATGGTATACTGTACATTATAGAACACAATTTTAGTAAAACAAATAAATAATATGAAATATGGTTGGGTGACCTTAGAATATATGACAATATTTTTAGGATGTATCACAATATGACGATATAAAATTTAAATTCAACAATTTTCTAATGGCATGTCGTCAGCCTCTGCACACATCGCTACTAAATCTTCAACAAACTGCAATGCCACTGCTTGTGATTGAGGAAGCTGTAGTCACCCATGCAATTCCGACACCATGTGGAAGATATTTATAACACTCTTTTTTTTGTTTATGCAGACATTTACAGCGAAGACGGACTATGTTAAAAATAAACGTGCTTTTTGTATTTTTTTCACTCGGAACTTCCACGTCATCACTAAGCACTCTAAAATGTAAAATACAACGTGGTGAAAATATACTCATCGAGCCAGAAACGCGCACACACAACCACACAAGGTAATCCCTGCTAGTTTGCACTCACACTCTGATGTCTCAGTTGTGAGTTAAGCTACGTTCACACCGACGCCGAATGTCGCGCTTTGAATCGGCGACGAATTTGGCGTCATTTTTCAAAAAATCTCACAATCTCCTCAGATATGTTTAAGCTCTGTTAAGCTCTGTTACGCAGTGGAAAATTTCGAGATCCCGACTGCATCCCGCCTCTGATCCAGAGCATATTGTAGCGACCCCGACGTATTCATGTTGACGTTGTGCTCTTGGGTGTCCGACTGTTCCGGGTGACTGTGAATGCACCAGGGGGTGGGGGCGTGTCTGGTGGAGGAAGTACTGTTGTGTTGCTGGCGGTGGTTGCAACGGCGTGGTTACGGCCGACAGTAGCCAGTATTATTGTTGTGCAATAAAAAGCTTGTTAGCGATCGCAGTCGTGTAATTTCCATAGCGTCGGCAACAACGCTACGTTATATAAAGATGCAGCAGATCCATTGATCCTTTGAACCAAGCTCTGTTAAGCTTTCCTACGCTTTGAGCAAAACTCTGATAAGCTTTGTGATGCTTTCATAAGCTTTAATACGCTCTCCCCGCTTTACGCAATTTGTGACAGATCGCCTCAAATTTTTAAACAGTTTAAAAATTTTTGGCGCTCTTGCCGAATGTCCCGAATTGCTCAAACCTTTCTTACGCTGTATTACGGTCTTTACGCTTTCATCAAGCTTTGTTACGCTTTGCCGCCGCTTTGCTCGCCGATTTAATTTGCCATCGATTCGGCGTCGGTGTGAACGTAGCTTAAACACAGACTGCTGTTTCTTCAGATCCGCCAACAGTTCATTCACCTTCTCTCTTCTCCGCTGTCAATGAAAGTTGTCATATTTGTCGGCATGAAGACTCGCATAGTGGTGACGAAACATACAACTTTCCCATTTACTTTCGTGAAGAAACCATTTTTCTTGGAACACTCTGTGTCCTTTTTTTCTTTTTTGACAAGAGACATATTGGGGTAATGAGGCTGCCAAAGCACATAATGTTAAACGTGGAAGCTGTAATAGATGACGGGGGTAAGACACAAGGCAGGCTGCACTTTACCGGTATAAACAGTTTGCTTGCTTAACACAATTGCAATTACTATTGCTACCACCCAGTGGTCGTAATTAGAATATCTGTTAATTTATTGAAAAATGCATATTTATAAAATCTTGCGGATGAAACCCATCTGTGGGCCTGGTTTGGCCTGTGGGCCGTATGTTTGACACCTCTGGTCTAGGTGCACACCTGGCACTGTGGAGTTTTAGAAATTGCAACTGTGATAGCCTGGTTTGGTTTCTGTCTATCTGCCACATGATAAATACAAGGATCTATTGCTGTTATCTTTTTTGTTGAATATCTTTTTGAGATCAGCTACAGAATTCAGCTACTCATGGAATCCACATTTGTGTTTTTTACAGTATACACAAAATACATGCAGTGCTTGATAATGGAACCTACCATGACATGCAGTGTTAACAGATCACGTCATGTTTCATTTTTCTGGACATAATTTGAACACTGACATTGTCATAAAGAACAATATAGTGATCTGTGTAGCTATTCAACCATACTTATCTTGTTCACTCATGGAGCTGATCCATCACTGTATCTATTGTATGCCTCCAAGCACCCTTTTCATGCTGTCATAGTTGAAAAGACAGAAGAACAGGGCCGTGCTGAGGATTGTTTTTGTCTGTCATCGTGTTCCATTCTTAATCCCACAAGCTCCAGCTATGCCTGTTGGAGCAGTGTGTGCCTGTTTGCGTGTAGGGGTGGGGGTGGGGGGCTTGTGCAAAGCATGCCTGCAGCTCGGAACCGAGCATGGGGGATGGTCTGTAAGGAAGCCTGTGTGATACCTTAAATCCAGGACACCCTGCCTTGGATTGTTTGTTGTCCAATGATATTTCAGGAAAAGCTTTGCAAGTGCATGCCCATCGGTACTGGTTCACTAACCTGATTATTTACGAGTTCTCCTCTGGTCCTGGGCACAATAGAGTTGAATACCATTAAGATGTGAGTGAAAGGGAGGGTCTGTTTCTGCAAGTCAAGGTTTAACTTAAGGAATTACATCCATTTATATAAGTAGTCTTTCATTGTTGGGGTAAAAATCAACACTGACTACATTTACATTGACAACTGTCTCTTGTGTAGGAGACACTGTCATAAGAGAAAGACGTTCTTTTGTTGACATGATAAAGCCTTTAAAGCACTTAACCAATCTGAGGTTCTGTCATATTTCGTGAAGTAGGGCAATACTGCATACATCCTAAGTTTGTTCTTGTTGTGGTGTTATTTGGTATTGAGCAAATGACGAATGTAACACCATGTTACACAAATAATACAGTGAGAGAGAAATTGACACGATGAAGGTTGAGAGGTTGATATGTATACGTATTAGGTACTAGGCCTTGTTAAAGTCAAGTCTGGTTGCTCTAGAGGTTGTGGATGCCTGAGCCTTGTTTGCTGCAGTGTACAGTACCTTGTGTTGATATACTTGCTCAGATCAACTGTCTTTTTCACATTTTTGACCACAACTGTTTGCTGTGGTGTTTTCTTAATGTTGTGTTGATTGTAATAGAAATTTGCAAGCAGAGATTTGACCTCGTCTATTGAAATGCGTGTTTGTTTTTGTAATATATTATTAGGGATGAGCCGGTATCCGTTACCGTTTCCATTGATAATGCATTTTTGCCAGATACGAGTATGAGTAGACTGTATATGAATATACATTAATAATAAGAATAATGAATTTTATTTATAGCGTACTTTACATCAAATGAATGATCTCAAAGTGCAACATTCATTCATTCATTTTCTACTGCTTTTTCCTCACAAGGAAAAAAGCAGTAGTGCTGGAGGGTGCTGGAGCCTATCCCAGCTGTCTTCGGGCGAGAGGCGGGGTACACCCTGGACTGGTCGCCAGCCAATCACAGGGCACATATAGACAAACAACCATTCACACTCACATTCATACCTATGGACAATTTGGAGTCATCAATTAACCTAGCATGTTTTTGAAATGTGGGAGGAAACCGGGGAAAACCCACGCGTGCACGGGGAGAACATGCAAACTCCACACAGAGATGGCCGAGGGTGGGAATTGAACCCTGGTCTCCTAGCTGTGTGGTCTGCGCGCTAACCACTAGACCGCCGTGCCGCCCAAAGTGCAACAGTTACAATAAAAAATAAAAATAGAAGTTAACAGCAAGTTTCACAATAACAGAATAAGAACATCTAAAATAAGTAGAGCAGTGGAGGTGGAAATGACCAAAGCCAAACTAAAACAACAAAGTGAGCAAAAGACATTAAATATGCATTAAAATAGGCAAGCTATGTAAAAGATTTTCTAAAAAGATATGTTTGTAAACCTTTTTGAAAACCGTCTAATGTCTGTGGTGCCCTCAGATGATCGGGGGGAGCCCATTCCACAGACTTGGGGCAACTGTGCAAATGGCGCGATCGCCCATATTTTTGAGCCTGGTCCTTGGAGGCTGGAGGAGGTGGCGTGAGGAGGCTTGTGGGTGAGGAGTTCTTTGAGGTAGAGGGGGTGGGAGGGGGGGCAGTGCCATTGAGGCACTTAAAGGTCAGGAGGGAGACCTTAAACTCAATCCGGTATTTAACAGGGAGCCAGTGAAGGGATTTGAGGGTGGGGGTGATGTGGTCAAACTTTCACACTCATCAAGATTCTGGCAGCACAGTTCTGGATGTGCTGCAGCAGCTGGATGTTTTTGCTGGGAAGCCTGATGAGGAGTGCGTTGCAGTAGTCCAGCCTAGAGGAGACAAAGGCATGGACAGCTTTTTCTGCATCAGTGAGGGTAAGTGTGGGCCGGAGTTTGGCTATATTCCTGAGATGGAAAAAGGAGGTTTTGCACAGATTTTTTATGTGACCTTCGAAAGTCAGGTGGGAGTCCATTTTGACACCGAGGTTGGCAACTGCAGAAGAGAGGTGGATATCCTGGCCGGAGAAGGTGATGGTGGTGATAGTGGATGACCGGGCCTGGTGTGGGGTGCCAACGAGGATAGCCTCTGTTTTGGAACTGTTTAACTGAAGGAAGTTAGCTGTCATCCATGCCTTTATCTCGTCCAGGCAGGTGGAGAGTGTGGACAGAGCAACAGAGGGGGCCGGACTTGTTCTGATGTACAGCTGTGTGTCGTCCGCGTAGCAGTGGAATGATATTCCATGCCGGCTGATGACATGGCCAAGGGGGAGCATGTAGATGGTGAAGAGGGTGGGGCCAAGGACCGATCCTTGGGGGACACCACAAGTGACAGGGAGGGTGACTGATTTATGACCCCCCGAGGACACATATTCCGTTCTGCCTGTGAGGTATGATGCGAACCACCAAAGGGGACTTTTTGAGTAATGGTATAATTACAGCAGTTTTTTAGAACTGATGGGACAAGGGGAGTGACTTTTTATCAGGGCTGAGGGAAATGGGTCCAGGGCACAGGTGGAGGGCTTCATTTTCCTCAAGATGTCCCCAATGTCCGGCTGAGAGATGTCCTTAAAGTAGCAGAGGGGCTGAGCGGCCCCCAGCTGGGGCTCAACAAATGGGACTGGAGATGCAGAGGGACAGGAAAGGAGAGAGCGGATGTTTCCAACTTCGCGGATATAAGCGGCTGAAATGAGTTTCCTTAGGGTGAGCCCATCTACCCTACAGAGGAAACTAATTTCAGCCGCTTGTATAGGGTGAGAAGCTCATCCGATCGGGGCTCAGAGTAGAGCCGCTTCTCCTTCACATTGAGAGGAGCCAGTTGAGGTGGCTCGGGCATCTAGTCAGGTTGCCTCCCGGACGCCTCCCTGGTGAGGTGTTCTGGGCATGGCCAGCCAGGAAACGGCCCCGGGGCAGACCTAGGACACGCTAGAGGGATTTTGTCTCACAGCTGGCCTGGGAACGGCTTGGTGTCCTCCTGGTGGGGCTGGAGGAGGTGGCCGGGGACCGGGAAGTCTGGGCTTCCCTACTGAGACTGCTGCCCCCACGATCCGGACCCAGATAAGCGCAGGAAAATGGATGGATAAAAGTTCATAGCAGTGTAATTCAAAATAATTTGAGAGTGAAGAACACATTTGTCAGATGTTGTCATTGCAGCCCGTCTGTTCATTTGGAATGGATTGCTGTCTTGGCAAAGTATAAGTAAAGATGATCAGCATGCATTTTTTTTGCAGTCACATTCTCTGTGAATTGGGTCTGACAGTGCAGCGCCATTGTAAAGCCTGATTCATGCTGCTGTGTCGAGGCGACGGCATACACTCTGCCGGCACGTTCCTCCCATTTGGAACCTATCCCAGCTGTCTTTGGGCAAGAGGCGGGGTACACCCTGGACTGGTGGCCAGCCAATCACAGGGCACATATAGACAAACAACCATTCACACTCACATTCATACCTATGGACAATTTGGAGTGGCCAATTAACCTAGCATGTTTTTGGAATGTGGGAGGAAACTGGAGTCCCGGGAGAAAACCCACACATACACAGGGAGAACATGCAAGCTCCACACAGAAATGGCAGAGGGTGGAATTGAACTTGCTGTGAGGCCTGTGTGCTAAGTACTCAATTGCCTCAATTGGATACATATCAAATTTAAATCTACTATACGCAGAAGGCCTGAGTTGCATTCGAAAAAATCAGAATTGTGCAGGTCACACTTACATTGAAAATCAGATACAAGTCACATGTGAGAAAAAAAATCTGAATCAACCGGCAGTGTGAACGTACCCAAAGATGCTATACATGTCCTCCCCACTATGCTGGAGCCTAATCCCAGCTGATTTTGGGTAAGAGATGGTGGGCTGGTCACCCACTTTTCTTCACCACCAAAGTAGTATTCACTTCAGAGTCCTTCTTACTCTCCCACCACTCACTATTATACATTTGTGAAGGCCAGGGCATGGCATTCCTCAGCTTCTTTGATCTGGAGCGGGCCTTGATGAATGGAGCAGCGCTCATGGAAAATTAGATTGGCATTGTTACTTTGAGGAAAGAGGAAAAGAAGGAATGGCTATGCACTTTAATGAAAGACAGCTACCACTGTTTAACTACTATATCAGGTGGAGTGAATAGATGTGCTCTGTATTTTAATTTTGTTACAGTTTACCTTTACAGAATCCTAGATGTGGATATTCACCATGGGTTAAATTCAAATAATTAATCTTATCAATGACTCTGAACAATGACTTTCAAGCATCCTCACAGTAGAGGATTAATGAGTAGACCGGGCACCCTATGGTTTGGTGTAATTAAGAGGCTAATACAAATCCTTATCGAGTGACAGCACATTGGTACCAAAAGTGCTAAGCACAGACTATGGTCACCACCTCTTTGTGGATTTCTGACTTCATGTCTGCCATAAAGCTCAACTTAAATGGCAATGATTGTTTTGGACAATTGCCTTATTTACCGTCAACCAGATATTATAGCTTGAATTAATATTCTTTTGACATCCAATTTTATCCATCATATTTTTATGTCTGAGCAACATTGGCCTCTTTCACACAGACATCCAGAAAGATAGCCGCATCAGAGCTGTAAAAGTAGATAAGATAATAAGTCATTGCTTTTTACAACAACAAATCGTTAAAAGTGATAAAAATGTAAAAGTTAAGTGATAATTAAAGGCATAAAAGTGTTGGCAATGAATTTCATTATTGATTCGTGTCACGCAATCTTTGCGTCACTCACCACGTTGCAGAGCCATTTACTTCAGCTGCAGAGTTTTGGCAATGCTGTCTGACCGAAATAAAGCTCAACCAAAATAAAATCCTCCACCTGCAGAGTGAGTTGAACAGAGTGAGGGCGAGTGAGAGCGGAGGCGATATTTTCAGAGGAAAAGTAAATTCAACAAATTAATCATGACCGACACTGAGAAAATAGCTCAAGCGGAGTCTTCAAAAGTATGGGAGCACTTCACGATTAACAAAACAAAAACTGTGTAACATGCATGCACTGCTAAAGTGATATGACATGGCACAGGAGCCCTGTGGTGATGATAAAGCATCTGAAATGGAAACATGTTGGAGTCACTGAAAGGAGCTCAGCAGCAGTCTAAGTCACTCCAATATCCTCGGTTTGTTTTGTTTAAAGTGAGGAAACATAATGTTAATCTCTGTGGTAACTTGCCTGATGCTAGCATTATGTTGGTTAGCTGATTGACAGTGATAGAGCATGTATGTGTGTGTTACTTGTTTTATTTCAGTTTAAACATGCTTTATAAATTAACTTGCACACAAGTTAAAATTTTCTGACTAAGTCTGAGTCTGTTGGAGTGAGGCAGGGTGAATTACATTTAGACAGGTGTAACTTACTACAAGTAACTTCGTACATTTGCTTTAATTTGGGATTTGTGTATTGAAGTGTTTGTTATGGTACTATCACCTATATACATATATATTAAGTATTTGCTCACCCATCCAAATGGTTAGAATCAGGTATTGGCCACAGGTGTATAAAATCAAGCACCTAGGCCTACAAACTGTTTCTACAAACATTTGTGAAAGAATGGCCTGCTCTCAGGAGCTCAGTCAATTCCAGTGTGGAACTGTCATCGGAAGCCACTTGTGCAACAAATCCAGTCGTGAAATTTCCTCGCTCTTAAATATTCCACAGTCAACTGTCTAAGTACAACAGCAACTCAGCCACAAAGTGCTAGGCCATGTAAACTGATGGAGAGGGGTCAGCAGATGCTTAGGTACATAGTGCAAAGAGGTTGCCGACTTCCTGCACAGTCAATTGCTACAGAGCTCCAAACTTCATGTGACCTTCAGATTAGCCCAAGTACAGTACACGGAGAGCTTCATGGAATGGGTTTCCATGGCCGAGCAGTGGCATCCAAGCCATACATCACCAAGGCAATGGAAAGCGCCGGATGCAGTGGTGCACAACACACCACCAGAGCAGTGGAAACGCATTCTCTAGAGTGATGAACCACGCTTTTCCATTTGGCAATCTGATGGACGAGTCTGGGTTTGTAGGTTGCCAGGAGAGCGGTGCATTTGGGACTGCATTGTGGCGAGTGTGAAATTTGGTGGAGGAGGAATTATGCTATGGGGTTGTTTTTCAGCAGTTGGGCTTGGCCCCTTAGTTCCAGTGAAAGGAACTTTGAATGCTTCAGGGTACCAAAACATTTTGGACAATCCCATGCTGCCAACCTTGTAGAAACAGTTTGGAACGGGCCCCTTCCTCTTCCAACATGACTGTGCACCAGTGCACAAAGCAAGGTCCATAAAGACATGGATGACTGTCTGGTGTGGATGACCTTGACTGGCCTGCACAGAGTCCTGACCTGAACCCGATAGAACACCTTTGTGGTGAATTGGAGCGGCGACTTAAAGCCAGGCCTTCTCCACCAACATCAGTGTGTGACCTCACCAATGTGCCTTTGGAAGAATGGTTAAAAATTCAGATAAACACACTCCTCAACCTTGTGGACAGCCTTCCACGATGAGTTGAAGCCGTAATAGCTGCAAAAGGTGGACCGACATCCCAAATGGGATGGCACTTGAGTTCATAAGTGAGTCACGGCAAGTAAGCAAATACTTTTGGTCATATAGTGTGTGTGTATATGTGTGTGTGTGTATATGTGTGTATATATATATATATATATATATATATATATATATATATATATATATATATATATATATATATATACAGTATATACAGTATATACAGTAAACCTCGGATATATCGGACTCGGATATATCGGAAATTTGCTCACAACGGACAGATAAAAAAGAACCAATTTTTCTGTAATGCATTTCCAATAAAAATTCATTGCATATATTGGATTTTTTATAACGGATTTTGCCTATTTCGGACAAAATCTCCAGTCCCGTTCCAATTTCCCTCGCATATATCGGATGGCCGCATTGTGGCCTTTGATCCATCTTTGATCCATGTTCACAGCCAAAGCTGAAGATTATAACATCTTTGTATGAATTACAGACATGTACATGAGCATGTACAACAAAAAAAAAAAAAAAATTCTCAAATCTGTAGAAATGCCTTCTTGTTGCTATTGGCCAGGTTTAGAAACCAAACGATAAACGTAAGTGCAAACGATAATTGAAATGTATGGGAACTTGCCGACTTGTCAATAGCCTGTGACATCATTATCGTTTGCGTTTACGTTTATCGTTTGGTTTCTAAACCTCCCTAATAGCAACAAGAAGGCATTTCTACAGATTTGAGAATTTTTTTATTTATTTCGTTGTACATGCTCATGTACATGTCTGTAATTCATACAAAGATGTTATAATCTTCAGCTTTGGCTGTGAACATGGATCAAAGAAAGTTCCCCCATGGCATTGCGCGTCTGTGTAATGAATGTGGCGGACATTTTCCGGTATACGCATATAACGGATTTCGCTTATATCGGACAAAACCAGTGGGAACAATTGAATCCGATCTATCCGAGGTTTACTATATATATGTGTATATATATATATATACAGTGAAGAAAATAAGTATTTGAACACCCTGCTATTTTGCTATTTCTCCCACTTAGAAATCATGGAGGGGTCTGAAATTTTCATCGTAGGTGCATGTCCACTGTGAGAGAGATAAACTATAAAGAAAAATCCAGAAATCACAATGCATGATTTTTTAACAATTTATTTGTGTGATACAGCTGCAAATAAGTATTTGAACACCTGTGTATCATCTAGAATTCTGACCCTGAAAGACCTGTTAGTCTGCCCATTAGAAGTCCACCTGCACTCCATGTATCATCCTGAATCAGATGCACCTGTTTGAGGTCGTTAGCTGCATAAAGACACCTGTCCACCCCATACAATCAGTAAGACTTTAACTTGTAACATGGCGAAGACCAAAGAGCTGTCCAAAGACACCAGAGACAAAATTGTACACCTCCACAAGGCTGGAAAGGGCTACGGAGCAATTACCAAGCAGCTTGGTGAAAAAAGGTCCACTGTTGGAGCTATCATTAGAAAATGGAAGAAGCTAAACATGACGGTCAATCTCAATCGGAGTGGAGCCCCATGCAAGATATCACCTCGTGGGGTCTCAATGATTCTAAGAAAGGTGAGGAATCAGCCCAGAACTACACGACAGGACTTGGTCAATGACCTGAAAAGAGCTGGGACCACCGTTTCCAAGGTTACTGTAGGTAATACACTAAGACGTCATGATGTGAAATCATGCATGGCACGAAAGGTTCCCCTGCTTAAACCAGCACATGTCAAGGCCCGTCTTAAGTTTGCATATGACCATTTGGATGATACAGAGGAGTCATGGGAGAAAGTTTTATGGTCAGATGAGACCAAAATAGAACTTTTTGGTCATAATTCCAATAAGCGTGTTTGGAGGAAGAAGAATGAAGAGTACAATCCGAAGAACACCATCCCTACTGTGAAGCATGGGGGTGGTAGCATCATGCTTTGGGGGTGTTTTTCTGCACATGGGACAGGACGAGTGCACTGCATTAAAGAGAGGATGACTGGGGCCGTGTATTGTGAGATTTTGGGGAACAACCTCCTTCCCTCTGTCAGAGCATTGAAGATGGGTCGTGGCTGGGTCTTCCAACACGACAACGACCCGAAGCACACAGCCAGGAAAACCAAGGAGTGGCTCCGTAAGAAGCATATCAAGGTTCTAGCATGGCCCAGCCAGTCTCCAGACCTGAACCCAATCGAAAATCTTTGGAGGGAGCTCAAACTCCGTGTTTCTCAGCGACAGCCCAGAAACCTGACTGATCTAGAGAAGATCTGTGTGGAGGAGTGGGCCAAGATCCCTCCTGCAGTGTGTGCAAACCTGGTGAAAAACTACAGGAAACGTTTGACCTCTGTAATAGCAAACAAAGGCTACTGTACCAAATATTAACATTCATTTTCTCAGGTGTTCAAATACTTATTTGCAGCTGTATCACACAAATAAATTGTTAAAAAATCATGCATTGTGATTTCTGGATTTTTCTTTTTAGTTTATCTCTCTCACAGTGGACATGCACCTACGATGAAAATTTCAGACCCCTCCATGATTTCTAAGTGGGAGAAATAGCAAAATAGCAGGGTGTTCAAATACTTATTTTCTTCACTGTATATATATATATATATATATATATAAACACCCATTTCAAGTGTGGTACCAAGCTCAATCGCCATACTCATCACGTGTCACACATCATCCAGAGTTTGACGTTTGACGGATGAAGCTAGAGGGCCCCAGGAGAGGCTGCTTTCCATTCAGGTTTTCAGTTAGTAATGTAAGAAGACTAGAAATAAATGCATTGTAATGGTAATGTTTTTATTTCATTTGAACATGCATCAGATTACAATTGAGTGCATCCCATATTCAGCTCCCAGTTCCACATGTCCAAAAGGAGTAGGAAGAAGCAAAGCTTATTAAATCCTACCCCTCCATTTGGTACTTTTACAATCACTAACTGTTATATTTGTTCACTTCCTGCTTTCCTAATATAATTTAAGTTTTTTTTTTTACTTTATTTTATTAATTTAGCGGTAGAAAATGAACAAATGAATAATGTTATTTTTTTTTGATCATGTACCGAAGGAGGTGATATGAGCATCCAATGCCATAATGGGTACCATAGTGATATATATAGCACATCATGACTGGTTCAAGACTTCATCCTTGTATTTAGCAAACATCAACTGCTTGTATTGTTTCTTGAATTGGCTCATCGTTGTGCATTGTTTGATTTCCTTACTCAATCCATTCCATAGTTTTTACATAAGATATGGTAGAACCAGAGAGCAATAAAGAGTGTGAAGTGATTTCTGATTGAGAACAAATTTTGCTTTATTCAATATTGAAATGTTTCTTGCCACCTTATGTTATATATATTTGTAATATGAGGTTTCCAGCTCATATTTTCATCTGTGATCCATAGAAATGTATTTTCCTTCACACTTTCAATGTCTACACCATCTATTTGTATTTGCTGGTACGTGTCCTTTCTGCTGTTACCAAACAGCATGATTTTAGTTTTACTTAGGTTCAAGGATAATCTATTATCATCAAACCATCAGTGGTATCATCCACAAATAATACCAGCTTTAAGTCGTTCGTGACTTTGGATATATCATTGATTTACAAGTTGAACAGTTTTGGTCCCAGTATTGACCCCTGTGGAACTCTGCACGTAATATATGAACTTGCAGATGTGTATTCTCCTAGCTGTACGTATTGCTTCCTGTCAGCTAAGTAGCTTTTCATCCAGTTCAGAACTAATCCTCTTATTCTTTACCTTTCTAATATAGTTATTAGAATATCATGATTGATTGTATCAAAGGCTTTTGTCAGATCCATGAATAGTGCGGCTGCACACTTCCTATGATCTATAGTGTTAGTGATTTCTGCCGTAATTTTGATCCGTGGCATGGAAGTAGAAATGTTAGCTCTGTATCCATACTGACTTCCTGATAGTAATTCCTTCTCATTAATAAATGTATCCAGCCTATTGTTGAGTAGCTTCTCAATAATTTTTAAGAATTGTGGTAGTAAGGAGACTGGCCGATAGTTTGTAAATTGGTGTTTGTCACCATTTTAAAAATTGGAACAATTGGAATTGTTTTAATTTTTGGGGGAAATCTTCTGAAAATTGTCTGAAAAGATAAATTGCTGATGTACATCAGCGGTTTTACGATCTCGTTGAGTACTGTTTTTATAGTGTCCATTTAGATTCCATTACAATCAGTTGATGTTTTTGCTTTACAATTTTGAACAATTTAGATGATTTCCTTTTTAGTTACATCCGTCAGAAATATAGAATTAGGATTCCTTTTGTTTCATTCCTTTCCTCGGTTGTCCTTTGTTTCGGAATCCCTTCTTCTAGTTTGGGACCAATATTGACAAAGTAGTTATTGAACTTTTCAACTGTCTCATCCATATCATCATTACAGGTGTTTCCCACCATGAAATAATTAGGCTAGTCTGTCTTCTTGTTACTTTTCCTGATAATACTATTTAGTGTGCCCCAGGTTGCTCCAATATTGTTTTTGTGCTTGTCTAGTAGTTGGCTGTAATATTCCTTCTTACGCACACCTAGGATTGTAGTCAACTTATTTTTATAAGTATTGTATGTTCTTTCTGATTCTTTAGTCTGTTGAACGATGAATTTCCTTTTATAGTGTGTTCTTCTTCTTGCAAGCATTAGTAAGGCCTTTTGTCATCCATGGCTGGTTGTTTTTCTTTTGCTTCTTTGACTTTTCTCTCCAGGGACAGTTCTTATCGTACAGCTTCATATAAGTAAAATGTAGACATAACAACTTATGTCCACGTTTTTGCTTTTTTCTTTACAGATTTCAATTGTTATGCATTGTTATGCATTCTAGGATATTGTCAATAGCAACTGCCATATTCTTTACTAGGGATCGACTAATGTTTTTTTTTTTTTTTTTTTGGGCCGATACCGATTTTTTTCCATCACCCTTAGCCAATGGCCAATTTTGCTTGGGCCGATATTTGTGGCCGATACTGCTTTTGCTCCCTCAATTTACATGAAAAAATGACAATGATAACAAATATTACAGGTCTCAAGTTCAAACAAATATTTATTGAAATGTAAACACCGAACACAGTAGGATTCAGCTTTCTTAACACA
Organism: Doryrhamphus excisus; assembly: GCF_037039965.1. Lineage (NCBI taxonomy): Eukaryota > Metazoa > Chordata > Actinopteri > Syngnathiformes > Syngnathidae > Doryrhamphus > Doryrhamphus excisus. Next base: position 9,260,512 of record NC_136367.1, on the reverse strand, counting down.
TTTAAACGGCATAAACGGCAGGAATAAATATTAAACCATGTGCAAAACATTTCTGTCGTAGTTTTATCTAGCATCGATGTGATGACTGCTCCTCCGCAGTGAGACGCATGCGGCGGACAAATACATCAGTGAACCCACGCGCGTATCAGCCGATACCGATTCAAGTAAAGAACGCAAATATCGGTCGACCGATGTATCGATCGATATCGGTATTTTTTACCACTTTGTAATGTAGTTGTTTGTCCACATACAGGGCGACTCTTCCTCCCCTCGTGTTGTTCCTGTTGATGCAGGTCATCTCATAACCTTCCAACTCAAAGTTCGTGCCTTTATTCACGTTCAGCCAGGTTTCCCAGATTGCGTTTAGTTTGAAAGGTTCCTTGAATACATTCAAATATTGTTTGATGTTGTCATAGTTTGTGTACATGCTTCTGCCATGTCTTTGTATGATTGACGACTTGTCGCCAATATTTAAATTGTTATTGTATTCCTCTTCTGCATAATAATGACAGTCAATTCTCATGTGTGAAAAAAATGTGTTTGGTCAGGTGGTCATTCATGTAGACATTTGTACCTTTCAGCTTCTTTCCTTGTTTTAGTACAGCGGTCTTGGATTTCCTGTTAGTGAACTTGACGATGACGACGGGTGTGGTTCTGTTCCTGCCATGCAGTGGGATGCAAGTGTCCATGGATTAGATGTCAACGTCTACCTCTTTAGATGTTGAGAAATCCACTACTTGTTGCTCCGTTGAGGCGACGTCCATTTCGTCTGCTTCCACGTTGTTCCTGTCTGCCCTGGCATAAGACCTGGATTTGATATTCAGCCCTGTCACTATTATGTTGTTATCCTTGTATTCTGATCCATGTCGTTGATTGTATTTTTCAGCTCCTGAATTATTTTGTCTTTCTCCTCATTATCTTTTTTGATGTTGGTATGACCCTCTTGTAATTCTTTATATGCGTCTTTCAAATTCATCATCTCCTTCATTAGGGTTTGAACGTGCTCATCCATCTTCTGTTCCAATTTTTCCAACTTCAGAGTCACCTTTTGCAGTTCATCGCCATTTTTTTGTAATTTCTTATCCATGTGATCCGTCCTCCAGGTTAAGTAATCCACCTTATTTAGCAGGTTCGATAGCATCTCTAGTATGCTACTCTACGTTGCGTTGCTGTGGCGTCAGGGGGAGATCGCTTCCAGTGGGAATCGGCGGCGGATCTTTGAAGACTTTCTCCGTGTCTATAATTGTGTCCGGAGTGCTTCAGCCCGAGCTACATGAGCTCCCAGGTACACTTCGATCTGAGGTATTTGGGCTGGGAGGTTCACTATTTTGTCCACGGGGTGAACCCTTCCCCTTGGATCTCCGCATAGTTGCTAAGCAACGCCTTGTCAACACCGACCGTTGTTAGTCTGTTAGCTTGCTTTTACGTCTGTCTTCGATTTTCAGTGTTGGTTGTTATAGCAAATATAGTCTCTCACCACTCGATGTTACAGCCCGGAATGTCCCCACGAATGTTCCGAGATGTTAGAGAGGTTAAAAGCAGCCACTAGCTAGCTAGCCACTAGCTTGTTAGCTAGTCTTGTAACGGCTGTCGACTCCTTACAGTTCGTTTTGTGGTGAGTTCAGACCTCACTTGTCCTGAATTAAGACAGAATTGCCACAGGGTTCTCAGCAGAGTAATTTGAGGTGCTGACACAAGTAATGGTCGGGAATGTTCCCAACAAAAACTTAAAAAAACGTAAAAATGCCGGCAGCAAAGCCAGAGCTCGTGCCGTCCTTGCCAACAGGAAGTCTGGAAGAAATTGTGAACTGCCAAAAAGGGAGTTGTGGATACCAGCATTTTGTTCATGTTTTGGTAAAATAAGTATCTTGGCTTTTTTTGGCTTGAAATAAGTTATGAAAATAAATGTGCCAAAAATGAGTAGTTCTTGTCGATTTTCATTGATTAAAAGAAGCTCTTCCAAGAAGAGACCTCGGTGACCCTTAATATAGCCAGTAGTACATTTAAAGTAGTATGGTAAAAACACTGGGCTTCGTCCGCACTGCAGGCCATGATGCCCGACTACGATTTTTGGATTAAATCTGATTGACCACTTAAATTCACAAACAGATACTTGCTAATTTTAACACAAAGTGTCCTGAATGCGATATGTAGGGCTTGCTGCTGTGTTTACTAGTGATGTGCGATACTGTTGCATAGCATAAAAAATAAAGAATACAATACATCATAGTAATGTATTGATTTATTTGAAACCCTGAAGTGTAGTGCAGTGGGGTGATTTACAATACAGCAAAGCTGTACATCAGAAAAAGCAAAGGACAAAATCTTATATCAGAAGTATCAAAACTATCAATAGTTTGATTTTTGAATCTACTTGAAAATATGAAGAGCTGGTATCGGGAATACTGCCATTTCTGTATTGATTCGCACATTGCCAGTGTGCTCTCCTCAATGTATTTGTGGTCATTTCAAGGATTCTGTAAAACTGGAGTCAATATTTTCTCAACCAAATGATTGCGTGTATGTCTAATCAACTTGCTGCCGCGTCTGTTCCAAGGAGTGTGTGGGTAGATGACTAAGGCGTTCACTCTGCATCTGTCCGTGGGCATTGGTTCTATAAGTGGAGTGAATGGAGAGAGTGGGCTCTCATCTCATTCAACCTCTTTGTGGAGGCCGGGCTACTAGCTACCAACTCGCCTAGCCGCAGTTCGCCAGCTCTGTGAGCACGGAGCCAGCATCTGCTAACATAAATGGCCAGACAAAAGCAATTTCATGTTGAATGCCACAGTGTGGCAATATTTTGATTTGATATAGAATGAACACTGTGAGCGCATGAACTCGCTAGCTGCTGCCAGTATAGTACAGCCATTGACAGGCAAAGATAAGATAAGAAAAGATATGCCTTTATTCGTCCCTCAGTGGGGAAATTTGCATTGCACAGCAGCAAGAGTACAGAATCGGTTTTTAATTTTATAAGTTTTTAATTTGATATAGAATGAACACTGTGAGCGCATGAACTAGCCAGCTGCTGCCAGTATAGTACAGCCATTGACAGGCAAAGTGTGTAAACAAAGATGCAATAATAGTCAATCTGCCATAGGTTTGGTGGCAACCCTATGTGACACAGCAGACATGTAGGATTTGCCGCCGCACACTGATATTTTTTGGGGGGGTTTAAAATACATTTATTGCCATATGCCGATCACATGTTTTTTACAGAAAATATTGATTGGTGGCCGATCCATCTGAGCATCCCTACGAAATACCACAGAGTGGACTACTACTTCCAGTTCTCAGGTTTTGGACAGGAGTGATACTAGTACATCTGATTGCTCTCACAGAGGCCCAAAACCTGTTTGTATGCATGCTTAGACAGTTGAAAAATTCAATGGAACGTTGGTCCCAAAACTTGTATCAGCGGGACTGTTTTTTCTGAACGAGAAACCTTGTCATGTTTTCATCACATGAAATCTTGTGACACCCCTGCAGATGAGTGTTTGGAATTTATGATTATTTATTATTCTGATTTACAATCAGAGACAATATATTTTTCTTTCATCATAGTAATTGTATTTGCATTATGCACATATATGCTTGTCTACTTTGGCGGAAAGCAATCACAGACCTGTCAAACAAAGCGCCTGTTATGCTTTATCTCTCCCCTTCTCCCTCTCGCCACTCAAAGCTCTTCATGAAGTGTATTGCTGTGTTTGGATCAACTTGTTTGGAGGGAGCCTTGTCGGGGGGAAGGGAGCAAAGGCTTGTACAACTAATTCAGCTCATGAAAGACATGTGCAGCAAAAGCAGCTGTCCTCCATTGTTAGTCTGCAAATTTCCAGCGGGCCTCATTTCTACATTCAATGCGTGTGTAGTAAGAGTGACGTGAAAGGAAGATCAGAGAAGAAACTAATAAAAACAAAGTCATGTAGTTTTTTTATTTGATTTTTTATGTACTTTGTGAATAATCATGGAAATGGACAGCTGAGCTAGATAAAATTGAGTATTAATGATGAGTTCCTTATGCTTGCTTTTAGCAAAGAATGACCTCTTGACAAATGCCGGGATTATCTCTGATTCCAGCTTTCGGGATTGTCTCAGGTTATCTCCAGCAGACAGATAAAAATGGTCTTTTTGAGACAAAAAGACAGCATTTGGGGGGTAAGAGAAATGGGCTTGGTGGTGGGACTTGGAAAGTGCCTGGGGATAAGTTGGCGACTGCTATGAATGGATAGACTCTTTAACATGCTATGCGCTGAGTAGCATGTCACAGGCTGCCACAGCTGTATGTGGTGTGAGAGGAACTGCCAGAAAGCTCTTGGATTCCTGAATCCTTGAGGCATGTGGTCTGATTAGCAGAACAAACCCACAAACCCCCCCCAAACACACACACACACATAAGTGGAATTTTCTACCAGTGAGGGAAGAGGTGGGTCCAACTTTATTTGCTAGAGTTGGAGAGCAGATGACAAGTTATATGAATACTTGTGTGCTCTGGGTAAATTTGCTAAGCATATTTCTTCTATCCCTATGAAAACTAAAATTGTGTGTGTGTGTGTGTGCATTATGGTAGTTAATGACGCGTTAACAGAAGTTTCCTTTCACGGTCATCAATTTTTTGATGCGCGATTAACATGCACTCCTCCTGTTTGACCCTCGGCCCACACCAACTCTGTAGCCACAAGCTGAAACAAATATTAAGCAGAAATGGAGAAAGAGAAGAGTATTCTGATTTGTAAAGTTGGCTTCAAAGCCCTGGCAGATGGCTCTTGTAGCAAGACCAAAGTTATTTGTATCTATCGTCACTGTGTTTGACTTATCACGGATTCCATGGCCTGCCAGAGACTGGAGCACTGCAGGTTTTGTCATATACAGTGCTACCTTGGTGTCCCAACTAACTAAAAAAACACTAACTTCAGTGTTTTTGACATTTTTACATCTCTGCTGATTTTTGCATTGAACTGCCGGTGCATTAAAATTCCGGTTAAAATTAGTTAAAATTTAGTTACAGCTGCTATTGGCGGGAGGTCTATGTAATGATCGTGGCTGAAGTCCAGTGTTGTGCTCGCATCGAATTTAACATCAAACGAGCTAGGGGAAGATTTTCAACATCTGGGTAAAACATACATACATTTTAGCGATGTGATTGATCCTGTTTATGATGTATTGTATAAAACTGAAAAACAAATGAAACGCACTAAATGAATACAGAGCCACCATCCCGCTTGGTAGACTTTGTTTGTGTACCACAATGATGCACATTAGGACTCAAAGTAATCAAATCTTACCTTTTATGCATTCCCATATAGTATCAGCATTTGGGCGCAAATATGAGGTGAAAGTAAAAAGGTGAAAATACATCCAAATACATTCATACATCCCTCTGTGCATCAGTTGGTGGTACGTTCAATGACCATAAACAAAGTAGGACAAATCGCAGCTTGCATTAAACATTCAAAATCTGTGGGATTTCTTATTAATAGTTACAGTTAGGGCTGGGAGAGACTACGGTGAGTGCACCACTATTGCACTGAAGATTGAACAGTATATTTAACGTTTTCTATATTTATTTAAAAAGGAGAATATACTATTTTATTTCAGTATAGAGAGAATAATATTTCTGTATTAGACCAGGGTCACCAACCTTTTTGAAACTGAGTGTTAGTTCTTGGGTCCTGATGAACGCAAAGGGCTACCAGTTTGATACCCACTTCTCAAATAGCCAGTTTGCCTGTAACTATATGTTATTATGAATAATGAATTATATTCATCTGCCCTACTGCGAGGCTTATCATGCTCGCAGTTTGCAACATAAACAAATGCACAGCCACATAACATCTCAGCTATAAGCAGTACACTAAACACACTGAAATAGCATGCTAACAATGTCCATTCGTGTCAATGACTACCTTAGCTCAGCAGTGACCAGCTCTGCGGTTGAATCCCAACACAGTCCAATCTTACAGTGCAAACAGCGTCTAGCATTGATGGAATGAGAAATAACTAGATTACTCACGTTTATAAGCACACAGTGTCAGTTGAATATCAAATGTTATGACAACTCTGAAAGATGCGCGGCTGCCCTGGTGCATTCAGGTGCCCATCTAGTGCCATCATGTTTGCTGCTTCAATGCTCGTACAAGAGCCACCTCATTTATTGTTTTGCTTACCTGATTCGTTGAAAGATGTCCGGCATAGCCCCTCAAAAACGGGGGGAAAAGTCCGGTGTAGCGCGTCAAAAATGGGGTAATAAACCGTGAATGCGGGGGTGTTTAATCCTGTGAGTGGTGCATCCTTCTTTGCGCAATCCTCATTTTTTGCACAATTTCAGCTAAGCTTACAAGTGCTGTCGCACACTAGAAATGGATGAACACAAACGCTCAATCGCCGCCTCTTTTCATTTGATGTTAAGCCGTTGGTCAATCACCGATCGTAGACACCGGCAGTTGAACAAATGAACGGTTGCGGGAGAATCGGAATGTCCCAAGAACGTTCCCTTGTGGACAAGGACCGAGATGATTGCATCTCTTTTGCTAAATGTGATAAACTGGTCAATTCTGACATCTGTTCTGAGAAATTTGTTTGCCTTTTTTCCACCATTGCTTGGTTTTAGTTCATTTCTGTTCTTTCATGTAGATGATGGGGAAAATTTGCCTTTCATGGTTAGCGCCACAACAATTTTTGTAGTATGTTTCTAGGGTTGTAGTCTGCCTGGTAACATTCTGTGGCTCCCAGACATGAAATGCTCTGGACACAATCAAAGGATTTAATGTTGTATGTAATCTTGTGCATTTTGGTGCCAAGGGTAAAAAAAAAACAAAACAGATGTACTCCAATAATATCAATTACGTTGTTCGGTCTTTCCCCCGCCTGTGTTGCTGCTTTTTAAACATTTTTTAAATCAGTGCATTGGTTTCTTGGTTTTGTTTCTACACATTGGGCTACGTTCCAACAATCCACCGTTTCTAATACCCACATTGTGGCTGATTAGTAGATTAATTAATTACTTAACTGACAAAAAAACAGAACAGGAGTGATTCCAAACCTCAATGAGTTTGTTAAGCCATCTTGTTATTCCTTGGGCCTTTCGAGAGTCATGGGTTTTAGCTTACCACATCTGACTTTGGGTGTGATGCTTGAAATTATTTTTTTACATTATTGTTTTGATTCTGCAGCACGGCGGTCGAGTGGTTAGCGTGCAGACCTCACAGCTAGGAGGCCCGAGTTCAATCCCACCATCGTTTGCATGTTCTCCCCGTGCATGCGTGGGTTTTCTCCGGGTACTCCGGTTTCCTCCCACATTCCAAAAACATGCTAGGTTAATTGGTCACTCCAAATTGTCCATAGGTATGAATGTGAGTGTGAATGGTCTATATGTGCCCTGTGATTGGCTGGTGACCAGTCCAGGGTGTACCCCGCCTCTCGTCCCAAGACAGCTGGGATAGGCTTCAGCACCACCCGCGGCCCTCGTGAGGAAAAAGCGGTAGAAAATGAATGAATGAATGTTTTGATTCTAAGCTGTAACTTCTTCAGTGGGATCCATCACCACCCTTAAATGACAAGCAGCTATCCAAATTACGGAAATTTTATTTTATAACTCTTATTCTCATATAACTTTCAACCAGCTAAAATAATGCATGAAGCAAAAAATAACCTGCTACACAAACGCATAATTTTTCTCGATTTCTCGACCAGAAGAGGAGAAAATATGACCTTGGGGGAAAAAAAAAAAAATGACTTACACCTACGTATATGCCTGCACGATGCTAAGAACATTCATCATATCAGTATGTGGAATCAAATTATGGAACAGATTGAGTAAAGATCATACAATGCACTAAAATGACCATTAAAAAACACTATAATTAATTAATGGTTGCAAAGTATAAAGAAGAAGAAACCTAAACCACAGAGAATGCTGTGTTACACCACTTTATGCAATTTACAGCAATTTGTCCATACAGATTTATAAACTTTATATAAACTTCATTGTAACACTTTGTTGTATGGCTTTATCATTTTCTTGTATTTTTTAGAACTGGCAAAGGCAACATGTGTAATGGGAAATGAACAAATGTATTAGCAAATGTGATAGGTATTAGCAATTTGATATGGGGAAAAAAAAAGGGGTAGGATGAATAAGCTTCTTCCTACTCGTTTGGGACGTGGAGTGTGAATTGTGATATGTGAAGTATACTGATGTGAAATGGAATGTTCAAATATAGCGTGCCATGTCATCAAATATAGTGGTGCCTTGGTTACCATCATTAATCAGTTCCACAGGGTCCAACCCAAACCAAAACGGACTCTAACCAAAGTACCTTTTCCTTTAGGAAATTTAAATCCAAATAATCAATTTCAGACACTCAACTATGTTCACACAAAAGACATTTTAGACAATAATTATAGTCTGAAAACGATGCAACCGTTTGGCGGATAGTCCAACTTCACATAGGCCTGCGTTCACAAAACAGTCCCATCTGAAGTGCTGTTGACACACTGAAAAAATTAATCCTTTGGATTTACTTGATTTTAATGTGTACATCGGTCCCACATGATAAGAATGGGAATGACTGACAAAATTTCATTCTTCTGCTCAATGAATTATTACTTGTTAAATCAAAATATTTCAATTACGTTCGAGTATTTAAAAGAATCAAGTTGATTTAACACCAACGAATTGAGTAATATGAAAGTAATTTTTTCATGTTCAGATATACCTGTTTTTCAAATGCAACTCTAACTTGATTTGTTAATGCTAATATAATTTAAATGTATTATGCAACTTGAAAGCAATTTTATTATGTCCTTACAACACAAGTTAGGACTCTAAATTTAACTTGATTTGTTAAAGCCAGGCAAATACATTGTAGACAATCGTGTGTGCAAATACAAAAATCAAAACTGATTGTATTGACAAAATTTAGTGTATTGATTTTTTAAACTCAGTGCAGTTGCCTACTAACTTCAGCATAAAACCACAACTTTCAAAACACAAATATTGAAACCACAAATCACATTAAAACACAAAAACTGTTTTCACAGTAAATTCACAACAAAAATGAATTAAAAGTAAATTCTGCATAAAGTGCAATGGATTCATCTTACAAATAATCTAACTTTTTTCAGAGTACCAGGTTCACAGCAGACAACAATCTGAACCTATCACAGTACATTCAAAAATATAATGTGAGCTGGAGCATCCAGTGCATCTTCAAGAGCAAATAGAACATAATAACAGTAACAGGTTTGTAAACAAAAAGCAATAAATCCTGCATAAACTTGTCACTGAGAAACAAAACATAAAAAAAGTGCAGTCAAATCAGTCTGACCTGTTCACTGATGGAGCCTGTTTTTCAGAGCAAGTGCTCTGTTGGAAAGTTTCCCTCCATCCAGTTCCATCCAGATCTTTTGAATTACCTCAAAAGTGTAGCGGAGGTCAGCAGGATAGCTGAGGTTCAGCGCATACATCAATCAAAATAAAACAGCAACACCTAATGCTACATTATCAAGGTTTTGTAACACCTTGATGCCTTCAAGAACAATGCCAATGTCCTCTGCTTCATCACTTGAAGCATGTTCTTTGACAACATATATACCAACTGTAGTGTCTTCAATGGCCTTGTTGATTGTGTTCTGATCCAGGCTCTGTGCAAAACAGACAAAAGGTAAGTAAAGAAAAGTTAGGTAAGTCAAACCTAATCACCAAGCCCCATCGAGAAAAGGATAAACAAAATAATGACACTCGATCTAGTAAGGTCAAAGTTAGAATGGAGGCAAATTTAGAGACAACACAGGACTCTTTTTCAGCACACACGCACAGATCAGACTGTTGGCAGGCAATCAGATATTTAATGAATTTCACAACAAGTCTTGAGAACCTTCTATTCTACCTGTAAGTTCATTTACCAGCAACAAGAAACACTGTAATGATTTTTGGTTATGAAACATGAAATGTTTGAAGGAATGGCAGTATCTGACTGCTCAACACACTCCTCACTATTTTCCTCCAATTTATTCACAGATGATTTCCTTGTAGTTATGACTACTTCTGGTTTAAAATCAACCAATGTGTGATGGCGGTGTTTTCGATTTTTGTGTGATTTAAAAGTACAATAAATGTTTGTCTTAAAATCACAGCCTAAAAACAAATGACTACAAATGACCGTCTCATTTCGTTTGAGATGGGCATTTATATGAGAAAAATAATCCTTCTCTGATGCTAAACCACTACAACTACAAATGTGACAACTGAATATTGCTTCTTTTTTGTGAGTGACACCTGTGGTGTGGATTTTACTTAGGTGGACAATTAAGGCATTCCACGTCTTAAATGTGCATGGACAATGCTGGTATGTACATGGATAGCGAGAACTATGCCCAAAATGTGGATGCCTTAACTTGTAGTGGTGCAAAAGCTTGGACCTACTTGCTACAGTTTCTGTGCACTCCTTACAACTCCACATTCCCTGCACCTAATCCTGTAACATACATCAAGTTCATCATTAGTCATATCATTAATCCACAATGTGCAAGCCAAATTGAAACAAAGAGGCTCACGGCAATACCATAATTCAAAACAAGATGGAAACCTGCTATCATGTCTAAATAAATTGATATGTTTTCAAACACAAGGACTAACACTAGCTTGTTTACACCAGCAGGATAACGCAAGTCTGTATTTTCAAGTATAATCAAATGCGAAAAATACAAATAACATTTTCTATCAATAATAATAATAATAAACATTTTTAAATGTATCTGAAGGTAAATGAAAATGCAAATTTAGGGCTTAAAGTAAGCTCATCTTTCACGTGGATTAATCTTGTCATGATTTGTAGTTTTTAGCGCAAGGAGGTTTCCAGGGGATTTTCCCGTGACATTGGTTGAATATCAGGCTGCCTGCCAAAAATAGCAGCCATCCATATTTCAAAAAGTAGTTTTCGAAGCAAGTTAGATCATGTGCCTGTCATGCAGTGTTCACTGTGTTGCTCAAGAGAAAAGCCTTAACGTCAGCAATGAGAGCACGGCTTTTCTTCAAGTTCTTCTCTCTTCCAGTGGCTAACCTATCTGTTTCAGACATACATTGAATGTTGTCAGTTTAACTGACTTTCGTATTTTAAATATAATTTAACAACATGAAGGTCTTTGCTAGACTTTGATGTGAAGTGTGCATTTAAGGTTGGCACATTACGGCTGTGCATGGATGTGTTCGAGCCCGAGATGAATCTGAGATGAAAGGATTTTCTTTTCCATTCTAATCCACATAGACAGACAGCCCCTTGTGAGTATTCCCTTCCCCTTCTCTCCACTCATCTGTTTGCATGCAGGACCTTCTATTTCACCTACAAAAGGGTGTCGGAAGGGGATTTAACCAGTGATAGAAATAATGGGAGAACACGTCTGTCCTTTGGGACCAATGTCAAATATTCATGATGTAATAGATTTCAGAATTGATATACATGCAGATAGGTTGTTGGGACTTAATCACCAGGAATTTTGATGCTTGGTAGGTAGAGGTCGGTTAGTCGCTACTTTGTTGTCAGACTAACTAATCAACTGATTAGAGAATAGTTGGTAATTTGGCCAAAAGCTCCCCAAATGACCATGATGTGAACACTTATTTTAAAATAATAAAATATAGTAATATAGTGTTGAAAAACAGATGAGTTCAAATGCATGTTCGATGGAATAAGACAAAAATACATTTCAAGGAAAAAAAGTGGTCATACTACCTCTGATAGATAAGTTCCATTCCATTCTCCGCTTATCCGGGTTGCAGGGGCAACAGTCTCAGTAGGGAAGCCCAGACTTCCCGGTCCCCAGCTCCACCAATGCGTTCCCAGGCCAGCTGTGGGACATAATCCCTCCATCATGGCCTTCTCCCGGCTGGGCACTTCACCAGGGAAGGGCGTCTGGGAGGCATCCGGACTAGATGCCCGAACCACCTTAACTGGCTGTGTCAATCTGAAGGAAAAGCGGCTCTACTCTGAGCACCTCCTGGGCAGCTGAGCTCCTCACCCAATTTCTTGCGGTGAGTCCAGCTACCCTACAGAGAAAACTAGTTTCAGCCGCTTGTGCCGGCAATCTCGTTCTTTCGGCCATGACCCAAAGCCCATGACCATAGTGAGAGTGAGAACCTAGATCGACCTGGTAAATTGAGAGCTCTCATTCCATGTCCCAAGAAGCGGATTTGGCCGCCGAAGATCAGGTCACCCAGGCACCCGCCAAGCCGTGTGTCTTCTATGGGCTGGGCTCAGCTGGGCCCCACGGGTGAAGGCCCGACCACCAGGCACTCCCCCACGGCTGGTTGTAGGTTTAGGATTGATGATTATTCTGTCAGTCCGTTTGTTTTTGAGTCCTTTCAATCAGGTTTTCGGCCCTATCACAGTACTAAAACAGCTCTCATTCACATCACCAATGACCTCCTCCTGCAGTGGACTCTGGCCTTCTCTCCATTCTCAGTCCCTATACCCCCTCTCGGAGGCTGAGATCGTCAGATCAAAATTTACTCATGGTCCCTCGTAGTCGTTTTAGGACCCGAGGAAACCTATCTTTTCAGGTTGTTGCGCCGAGGCTCTGGAATGACCTTCCACCCTCCCTGCGTTCGCTTGACTCTGTCGATGCATTTAAGAGTAACCTTAAAACTCACTTGTTTTTGCAGGCATACCCAGCTCAGTAGATTTAGGGTATTATGACCATCATATATTTATTTAGTCTATTTTATTGTATACTGTTTTTATGTACTGTTTTATGTCTATTTTTATTGTACATTGTTTTATTGTATTTTTATGTGTATTTTAACCCTGTGTTTTGCCTTTTGTGAAGCACTTTGTGACTTTTGTCTGAGAAAGGTGCTATATAAATAAAACTTACTTACTTACTTACTTACTCATCCTTAGCGCAGCTTTCCATACCATTTCTCACACTGTCCTCCTGGATCGCTTAGCCTCCATTGTGGTCTCTGGCACAGCCCTCCAGTCTTTTTATTCCTACTTGTCCAACAGTTCACATGTTATTCAAGGTCAAAATGTCAAATCCTCATGCTCACCAATCATTCACGGTGTCCTTCAAGGTTTAGTCCTCGGTCCCCTATTTTTTATTATTCACCTTCTTCCCCTTGACAACATTTTTCATTATTTTGGAACTCATTTTCATTGCTCTGCTGATGACACCCAAATCTATGTCGCAACTAAGCCCTCCTCATCAACCCCCCCACTGCCCTTTAATGTCTTTGGAAAAGACCGCCTGTCTTCAGTCCCATCACTAACTGGATGTCCATCAAACATGCTCAAACTAAATGGTAATAAAAGTGAAGTTCTTCAGGCTCTGTCATCACTCTCCATGGCCCATCCCCTTACAATTCAAATTGAGGGTTTCTCTGTTCCTACTGTGTCTCAAGTTAAGAGTCTTGGAGTCATCCTTGACAGCACACTCTCCTTCAAACCCCAGATCAATAATATATATTAATATAATATTATAATATCATATTTTTCCGACTCCGCCCCCCTCTCTCTCAGGATTGAGCAGAAATCCCCATTGGTCACTTCTCACTACTGCAATGCCCTTCTGACTGGTCTTCCACAGAAACTCATCCATCAACTTCACCTGATTCAAAACTGCACTGCCAGAATTATTACCAACACTAAATATTCTGACCACAATACACTCGTTCTCTTTAACCTCCATCGGCTTCCAGTCCAACAACGCATCCAATATAAGCTCCTCTTTACTACCTTCAAAGCACTCCATAATCTTATGGCCCCATACTTGCTTGACCTGATCTCACCCCACATTCCATCCCGCTCACTCCGTTCATCTTCCGCTGGCCTGCCCCCACAACGCCTGGTTTTAAATTGGCTGCTTTTGGTGCTCAGGCTTTCAGCTGCTCAGCCCCTAGACTCTGGAACACAACACACTACACATCAATTTACTGGACTCTGTCCACATTTTCAAATCCCATCTCAAAACTCTTTAGTTTTGTCTGTCTTTCCCTTTTTTAAACTGTTTTTACTTGTTTTATTATTTTATTGTATTCTTTATTGTGTCTACTTTTGCATGTAAGTTGACCATGGGTGTTTTCAGAGGCGCCAACAAATAAATTGTATTCTTATTCCTCTTCCTCTTCCTCTTCCTCTTCCTCTTCTAGTATAGTTGTGATATTACTATTGTAAAAGGTTGTAGCTTGAAGATGGTTACAGATGAATGCATATTGTGAATGTGAAAAATCATCAGTATGACCCCAAAGTTTGTGATGGGAGTAAATTCACTCATCTCATTTTCATATTATGACATCACCAGGCTCGGAAATGGTCAGATCCTTGTCTCCATGATACCCAGCAAGCTCATCAAAATGTCTGATCCACGAGTTTTCCTCGTCTCTCACGTAAACATGGGCATCATCATTTACAACAGAATATTGAACTGCTGCTTTCTACAAAATTAGAAGTGTGTTTCCTTCAGAGCATTCTCACGCTGCTGTGGCTACTTCCGCTTTTTTTTTTTACATGTGGCAACTTAACACAGCTAAGCCAAGTTACAAAAAGGTTATACAGTACGTAGATACAGAACGTCTGCTTATTAGCGGTTGTGGTAGTAATATAGCATTTTTCAACAGTGTTTTTAAAGAAAGAAAAGAGAGCAAGCAAGCAGAGGAAAGATGGTTAGGAAAAGACTTGGTTCCAGTATCTGAAATGCAAGCAATGGGCTCATGAAGACCCTTGGCAAAGCAGTTTTTGTGACGGAACCGTGATTCTGATGATGAAACTGACGAGTGAGGTTGGAGCCCTGGTTTGTTTGAAATTATTTTCCAGTTGTATTTGGGACTAATGGTAAATGATTGATAAACCTTGTGGGTTTTTTCCTGTGGTTGAATGTTATTGTGAATTTGAAGTTTTAAAAAATGGGCCGCACGGTGATCGAGTGGCCAGGGGTCAGATGATCACAACAGTTTGCTACATTTACATAAACCTTCCGTGGTCAGTTTAAATGAGGAATTTTTGAAATATTCAATGTTGGGCACACTGATGCAAGCTCTTTGCTTGTGAATAAACATACTGGTATTGCTGTGACCCCAATGAGGATATGTGGTATAGAAAATGCATAGACGGAAGTTGTTGTTTTTTTAACTGAAGGAGGCTGAAGGACGCACTTTAGGAGGCACTTTGAGTGCTTGTGCCTTGTTTGTGCAGGTCCGAGACTTCCAGTATGTCAAATGCACAGTGGGTCCATTAAGACTTTATTAAGATTTGATATCTTGTTTGTTTTATATCAGTTTGGGACAGTTTACATGTCCACATTCCAGTATTTATTCAGGTTCAGTGATTTATCAGATTTCCTGTAGTGGAATTTAATTTTGAATTTGAATTTAAAAAAAACCCACTACAATAAACTGGTTCTTTTATTTTTTTTATTTGACATCCACATACCCCACATAGTGTGACAGTTTATATGCTGATGGAGCAATTTGTCACATGTGCACACACACTATTTCAATGTCTATAAGTCAAAATATATGATATGGAAATGGCATGAATACAACATAAATACCCGAGACTTTGTTCTTTCATTTGGTATGCAGTTTTAACAATAGGACGTATTGATCCCAACATATATGAAAGTGTATGAAAAGTGTGACAATATGCCGCAGTCTCCCCTACACATCTGATTTATATCCACATATGAACGATGCCTGGGTTGCATTTGAAAAAATTAGAAAATGATTTAATTGACCTGCAGTGTGAATAGGCTTGTGTAGTTTTTTTCAATGCTGGGGGGAAAAAAACCCAACTTAAGTTATTTATACAACAAGGAAAGAGTGGCTCAGAATTTCTCAATTTTGCACGGAGGATACGGTATTGAAAAATAAATTGATTATGTTGTCATTACTGTATTACAGGGTGCACTTAAAAGCCTTTTAATTTTCTAAAAAATCGCCGCTGCACCTTTCAATCTGGTGCGCCTTATGTGCACTAAATTAAAAAAATGTGTAAAAATGTTGTTGTGCTACTTGGATAAGCGCTGACACAGGGATGTAATACGTCAGCTGGCAATGATAAACCAATCAGAGAACAATACGTAATACGTACAGTACGTGCGCTGGTACCACACTGAAAAAAATTGGAGTGTCATTTACTTGAGAAAAGCTAGGTAACAATTTGCACACACAATTCCTAAGTAACTTTTACTTGGGAAATGTTCAAGTAAAATTTACATGACTTGACATTTACTGTCTCAGACACCAAAGGTACTCTCTTTGCGAGTAAATTTTACTCAAAACTACCTTTGAATCTACTTTAAAATCCATATAAATATACTCGCTTTTCAGAATTGTTTAACTCGTTTTCCCTTTCTTAATTTGGAGCAATTTACAAGTAATATTTACATGAGATTGAAGCTACCACCTACACCACTTTTCTAATATGATTGTGTTATGTATTTTTTTTAAGATGGCCTTCTTTGAATTAAATGAAATTATCTTAACACATCTTCTGCAACATTCTTTCAAACCAGAAGAGCTTTACTACATTTTTAGTAAAGGTGTATTTACTTCCAGCAGTGATGAGTGTGGTTAGAAATACCATAGAAAACATTATAAATCATTGGAGATTTGTTTTACATTCACAATTATGCAAATAATTACAATTAGAAGACACAATAAAATGTGCTGAACTGTAACTTTTACGATAACAGTGAAATCGTTCAACACGTGTCATGTCCTGCTTCCACACATCAGACAGCTTTACTTGCCAGCCACATTGAATAAAAACATTTGGCAGAGGGGCCGTTTATATATGTAGTCATCAAACTTACTTGATCACGGTGCACAAAAACACAACACATCCACAGGTTGAGGTACCTGTGAAATAAATTAAACATTTCATAACTAAACCAAAGACCTGGGTTCGATTCTCCGCTGCATGTTTTCCCCGTGCATGCGGGGGTTTTCTCCAGGTTCTCCGGTTTCCTCCCACATTCCAAAAACATGCTAGATTAATTGGCCACTCTAAATTGTCCATAGGTATGAATGTGAGTGTGAATGGTTGTTTGTCTATATGTGCCCTGTGATCGGCTGGCGGCCATTCCCGGGTGTACCCCGCCTCTCGCCCAAAGTCAGCTGGGATAGGCTGCATACCCCCACCCTAGTGAGGATAAGCGACATAGAAAATGAATGAATGAATAACTAAACCATGTTGGTGTCATTCAACAGCTGTACTGATCTTACCTTGTCTAAGCTTTTGAGACCAAATTCTTGAGCGTCAACGTCCTTCAATATTCTCTGAAATGGATAGAGAAATTATTTCAATTATGGCAACAATACAAAATGTAAAATCATCACAATGGTTTCAGATTGCGTGCACATTAGTTTAAACTACAAAGCTGCTTGACAATATTTGTTGTTTTTTTAAAACAAAACACTCAAAATCAACTTAGTTTTTAATACAAACATTTATTCATCTGTCTTGAAACCTAACCTAAACAAACATCTTTTTTCCTCACAACGGGGTATTGTTGAGGAACTCCATTATCCTAACTCTTTTAAATCAATAAAATGTAACAAAGGCTAAACTGCAATTCATAGATTCAAATAACCATATACGTATTATTGTTATGTTACCTTCTCAGTCAGGCTCTTAGTTGGTGCAAGCTGCTGTTTTACACACAGAGAGGACTCTGCTTCTTAGACGCTGGATCATTGCTTATACTTGGATCATTGTAGAACACGGATGACAAAGTTCCCTTACAATATTTTTGACATTAAAATGACCACAGATGCGGTGAACTAACCTTGCTCCAAAATTTCTAATCCTTCCAGGCAGGTTCCAGTCATTATAGTCATTATTATTTTCAGGGTCTGAACAAGCTCTGCTTGTTGCTGAAATTTTGCAATTCAGTTTCATGGAATACTTGTCACAAACAAAAACTCCCGCTCCCCGACAGCATCCCCAAGACTCAGGTCGCTAGCATACTTCAACAAATGTTTAAGCTACACGCGGTTCCCATGGAATAGAATGGAATGGAATGGCCTTTATTGTCATTATACAAGATGTACAACGAGATTGGAGAGCTTCTCCTTTCGGTGCAGTAGTCGAGTTTAAAAAGAAAAAAAGTATATAAAAGTAGAGTAAAAAAAAAGACAATTTAACAAGATATGTACAAGATATCCAAAATATACACATAGTATTGCACAAGAGCATATGCAGGAGCAGATATATTAATTTTAGTGCAATGAACAATGGGTCATAGTGCAAATAATGACTGGTGTGTACAGATGAGTAAAGTCACATATGAGTGTATTGTAATGGTTGTTAAATAAATAAATATGATTGAGGTAGTAACAGAGGCAGTGATAGAAATATTGCACATTTACATTATGCTAATGACCGGGTATGTTGTATTTCTGAGTTCAGGGTGGTGATGGCTCTCGGGAAGAAGCTGTTTCTCAGTCTGCTTGTTTTTGCCTTGATGCACCTGTAGCGTCTGCCAGAGGGCAGCAGGTCAAACAGCTGAGCACCGGGATGTAAACTGTCTTAGAGGACACTGCTGCTGCCAAAATAATCAAATAACATATATAAGGAATTAATCCTTACAGTTTTAATAAACATAAAAATCTCCTGTTTTGTAACCGAAAACACCTCCACAAAGCTCGCCGTTGATAGCTAGCTAGCTGGCAGGCTAAAGGTAAGCTAATGCTAACGTTGAGTATTTCATATTATAACACTGACATAAACAGATGAGGAAAGGTGACAGAAAAAAGTCAGATAAGCATATGACCTACCCATATGGCTCCACATCGATGCATTTCCTTGTTAAACGACTGTCCATGTCGTCTTCCACCATCTCCTGTGAAAACATGGCGCCCTCAAACTTTGCCTTGGGAAGTCTGAGTGCTAACGATCCTCTGACGCATGCGCAGAATGGCCACAAGGGGGCCAGGTTTACTGCTATTACCCAAGTACATTTTACTATCTGGTATCAGGTTGTAAAATCAATACATTAGTTATTTAAATATTACTTGGTGTCAGTGATCAAATTTACATATAAATGTGAGGATACAAAGTTACACACAATCATCAAGTCAGGCATTAAGTGTGAGTGAGATTTTAGAGTAAAAGAAGTTAAATAATAAATCCTTGTAAAATTAAAATTCATATTTGAGGTAATAATTACAGGGCCAATAAATCATTTTTTGTCAGTGCAATTAATCAATCTGAGAACATTATGTACATTATGTAAGCTTAATGTCCACCACGCCTGTGGGGCTGCTATCTTTCCGCTACTGTCAAAAATCAAGGAAAGCAAATGACTTTGGAGCTTGCCATCATTCCAGGAGAATTAAGAGAACTCCAACCGCTCGACATATAATATGGTGTAATGGTGTAATAATGGTGTAAACAGGGCGTTTAGAGTGAAGTTGCGAGTGGCATGAGAGCCATGGATGAAAGACAGCAAACACTGAGGCAGCACCAGGCGACTTATGCCACCATGTGTGAACGGATTGTGGATGCTTGGACTAAGGTGTCCGCTTTAACTGTTGTCCCAGCTTTGGCGAAAGCCAGCATCATTGCTGAACAGCCACCTGACAACGTGACTGACTCTGACAATGATGAGTGGGAGATGGGCAAGATGAGGACTTTGATGGATTTGTGGGAGAAGATTAATTAAACATAATTCACCCCGGAACTATTAGTATATATTGCACATGCATGTTACAAATCGGGTTGCCTGATGCTTTAAGATAAGATACAAGATAAGATATGCCTTTATTCGTCCCTCAGTGGGGAAATTCGCATTGCACAGAATCAGTTAAACAAAATACACAATATAGAAAAATAAACAATACAAACAACCCAAGTATTAACAAAATCAACAGTTTTTCCCAGAGTTATATACAATACTGTATGTAGATAATATGAAACGAGATGAGATATATGACCAGTCTATACACTGAGATCTTGTTAGAGTTAATATGAGGCATTATGGAAATACTTCACATAGAACTTAGTATATTGCATTTAGAGCCCTTAATATTGCACATGGAGGTTGATCAGATATTGCACAGTGACTGGGGTCTGGAGTAACTATAGTGACTATAAAAGCAAGTATTACACAGATGTACATAGCAGTGTAGAAGTCTATTGGGAGCAGTGCTGGTTGTACAGCCTGACAGCTGCAGGAAGAAAAGACCTGCGATATCACTCCTTCACACACTTGGGGTGAAGCAGTCTATCGCTGAAGGAGCTCTCTAGTGCTGTCAAAGTGTCCTGCAGGGGGTGGGAGTCGTTCTCCAACATGGATGATAACTTAGCCAACATCCTCCTCTCTCCCACCACCTCCACTGGGTCAAGGGGGCAACCCAGGGCAGAGCTGGCCTTCCTGATGATCTTATCCAGTCTCTTCCTATCCGCAGCCGAAATGCTGCTGCCCCAGCAGACCACTCCCTGGAAAATGGCTGAAGCCACAACAGAGTCATAGAACGTCTTGAGGAGTGCCCCTTGCACTCCAAAAGACCTCAGTCTCCTGAGCAGATAGAGTCTGCTCATGCCCTTCCTGTAAAGTGCTTCCGTGTGACGAGTCCAGTCCAGTCTATTGTTGAGATGAACACCCAGGTACTTGTAAGATGTCACCATCTCAATGTCCATTCCCTGAATGTTCACTGGTGTTGGAGGAGAGTGGATGCGCCTGCGGAAATCCACCACCAGCTCTCTGGTTTCCCCGGTGTTGATCTGGAGGCAGTTCCGCTGGCACCAATCCATAGTCCTGTGTCAGTCCTCTCTACTCCAAGTCGTCCCCATCTGTGATGAGGCCAACGATTGCAGAGTCGTCAGAGAACTTCTGCAGGTGGCAGGTTGGTGTGTTGTATGAAAAGTCTGCAGTGTAGAGGGTGAAAGGGAACGGAGCCAGGACCGTTCCCTGCGGGGCCCCCGTACTGCAGACAACCGTGTCAGACACACAGTCCCGTGTCCTCACATACTGTGGCGTGTGATCTGCAACTACTGTAAAATGGGTAGACTGATGACGTACCTTGCATGTGTAGCACAAATCGGATTGCCAGACCAGCTGCCCACCGGATGTAGACACGTTTTGCCCATACGCAGAACTGATCATGTTTCTGTTCTGGATGGAGGCGTGACGACAGTGATGAGAAATACGTTGGATTGCAGTTACCATTTGTTATGCCCGGATGGCGTCTCAACGAGACCCTGTTTTTATTGAGTAATCAGGGAAAGCAGAATGCCAAAACGCAACCTCATGAAAAGGTAAAACTAAAACAGACAATTGCAGCTGTATTTTATGCTTCCAGTATTACTGATCAGTGTAGTGCATACCTGTAAACGTTTTACATTTGGAATTTTATGATTTTATGTAGATACGTTCTGAACAAAAATAAATAAATATACGTATATATATATTTAACTATAACTATAACAATATTTTAATGAATTTTAATGAATTTATTTTTTCTATTATGCCTTTTCCACCTTTCTCACCTATAAATGGAGTGAGAATGTTGTATTCTCGGTTTGTCTTTGTAGCATTATAGAGTGTGCATACAGGGAGCGGGGTGCAAAGTTCACCAAGTCTTTGCTAATAGTCATTCCCCACCAAATTCAGTGGGTCAACCATTACACGTTACCGATGTTGTAGAAAACCTAACGCTAAAATGCTTAAGCTACTTACCATTCAGAGACGTCTTGAACCTCTTTTCTTGAGAAACTTCGGACTGTCCAGTCTCTACTTCTGGATCGGAATCGGGATCCAACACATTGTATGGCTGTATGTTAAAAGCGGAAATTTGATAAAGATAAATAGATAAATAGTTGATTATAAACGCCTATATCGTTTATCAACTGCTATAAAGTTGGGTTTGGCAGCTATCCGGAAGTCCTCCTGAGCACTTGGGAGTGTGACCAGCCACAGCTGAGTGGGCGTGCCTGGAGGCGGGCTGTGGATGGTATAAATTAAAACAGTTCAAACATCTACAAAGATTTCTGTGCTATAGGAGTCCACAACTCAATACAAAGGTCCGAAAAATGAGCATAATAGTTCCCCTTAATACTACAGCTTATTCATTCATTTTCTACCGCTTATCCTCACGAGGGTCACGGGGGTGCTGGAGCCAATCACAGGGCACATATAGACAAACAACCATTCACACTCACATTCATACCTATGGACAATTTGGAGTGGCCAATTAACCTAGCATGTTTTTGGAATGTGGGAGGAAACCGGAGTACCCGGAGAAAACCCACACATGCACGGGCAGAACATGCAAACTCCACACAGAGAGGGTGGGATCGAGCTAGGGTCTCCTAGCTGTGAGGCCTGCATGCTAAGCACTCGTCTGCCGTACAGCCCTACTACATTTTAAGAAAATAATATTTGAACTAGAAAGAAATACTTTTTTTTTCATTGGGGACCAATTGAATTTCTCAGGACTCTCTCAATTGACCACCAGTTGGTTGCGAGGACTTATTGAAAACATCATTAACATCACAGCGGTGTTGTCATTCAAAAGAAAGAATACCTTGCAGCAGTAAATTCTGGTCAACCAATGGCATCGTAAAACATGTTCCCTTTGAGAGATTGGAATCACTATAATAAAATGGAATTGAATTTAGATGTATTGTGCTATATAACATTGAACCTAAATGAAGTTAGAGAGATTGTGTGAAAACTTGAAGTGCCAAACAGAAACTGTACAAATGTCTGATGCAGGTGTATCAGTACTTTACTGTGACATACGTATGTGTTAACAACTACCAAATATTGATGAAAATATATTATTACTACTATATTCTGAAACACCTCCTTTAATGGCAAAACCTTCCCATGCCTCTCTGACAATCAAAAGTATTGTCAAGGATGTTGATGGATCATCTGCACTGCCGCACCAAAGTTCATCCTAATTGGGTCATGAGAAATAAGAGCATATTTAATTACCTGCACAAACACATTCGATTTGTACTTTCTCCTGATCTGAACCTTGCCTTCCAGTCACTTATTTTGTACTCAGCAACCGGGAAAAATGTTACACTTTGGAATCAAGTGGCTCTTAGCGGTCATATTGCACTCATGCAGCAGGTCTCAGGCTCCTTGACAAGGGCCAGACAGGATGGAACTAAATCGTAAAAATAACAACATTGAGTTATGATTAAGTTCCCAGTAGAGCAGCCATATAAAGCACCTTTACATGGCGAGCCACCCTGCCAAACATTTACTGCATATTGACTCAAGGCAAGATTGATGTGAAACAAGTCATAATATAGTCAGCCAAGCTGGGTCATATTCTCCCATCTAGACTATTCTTAATACTTTCTCAGATGTGCAACATTGATATAGAAACTTCATCTTTTTGTTGTTGTTGAAGGGAATGGCTGGTTCATGCCTGAGCTCTCCAGTATCCTGTCAGTGGGTTATGAACTCATTTTGGTGCGTCTCCTTACCATAGCTCTTGAACACAACAACAAACAAGACAATCTCCAATCCCAGAGAGTCATGATGTTTACTTGTACTGAATTAATCAGATTCCCTAAATACATTGGTCTTCCATTTTCACGCGGGAATAAAGTGTGAAATTTTAGCACTTGGTGAAAATCAGAAACAAAGACATAGCATGTAAATAATGTGGGCTTTCTGATCATCTAGTGGGTTATATCCCACCGTGGAGATAATAACTAACCCCACTCGCTTTCAGTCACGTTGTGTAAGAGGAGTTTCCAGGTATTTTCACTGCAAATTTGACATGTTTAGCTCGGGATTGGGCAGGTTAGTGTGTCTGAGATTTCACCACAATAGAGCAGTCTACCTTGGGAAATACATTCCTTCTTCTCATGATAACATATTTTCATTCAGAGTATGTCACTTTCCACAAGATTCCACTTCAACAGTGGATTTCTGTTATTATTGGCCAATTCCGCAATTCCGTCAACGCGGAACTGATAGGGCCCTTCTTATGTTGGTGTTTTCTTTGATTTAGCCATTTGTATCATTGAAAATGCTTTATGCTTTATGACGAGACTAAGGACCGCTAGGGCTGTCCTGATTACAAAAACATGACAGATGCAGAGGGAATTCCCTTGTCATCCAACCTGTGTGGTAAAGTGTGCTGCGGAAAACTAACATGCATGCATGGACATGTCAGTTTATCAACTGTTTTTTTTATTGTTCGATTAATGGATTTATCGATTATTGTGACAGGCCAGAGTACAATTTACTTAAAAAATGCCCTATGACTGCATTTGTACTTTTATTAAAAAAACAAATAACTGTTATATATTATTTTATAAACACAAATCTGTAGAAGATGCTGAAATGGATTGTAATATTCAGCAATTTTGCTTCTTGCAATTTCTCGACTTTGGCGCTTAAAGTGTTAATATGAAAGTTAGCTTGAGGCTGAAGTCCTTGGACATGTATTGCAGTCTCATATTCATTTAGGTTTGTTATTAGGGCATCTACACGGAGATGTTTAAATAATATTTCATTATATCCTTGAGGGTTATTCATCCCTTTAACAGAGGGACCATTTTGCTTTTAAATTAATCACTGGAGTCATATGTCAAAATTAATGAGGTATTTTCTCATTGTTAATATTGTAGCTGAATATATTACTACATGATTACTCTGGGGGTCTCAACAACTCAGTTGTTTGATAATAATATGTGCTTTTGATTTTGTTTTCTGTGTCACTGACCTTCATTTGGTGTAGTTGGTGAAGGTTTTTAAGAATTGTACCAAACATCCCCATGCTAATATATTTAGACCACTTCTAGGGTTGGGCTGTATGCTTATACAACAACTCAGACAGTGAAAAGCTGGCCACCACTTTGGCAAGACTCCATTCACAATTGATCATCTTTGTCTCTTTGACCACAGGTTAATGAGTGGCAGCACAGGGCAGGAGTGGACAAAGTTAATCAATGCACAATATACACTACTGAAATGACAGTCCCCTCCAAAAGTATTGGAACAGTGAGGCCGATTCCGTCATTTTTGCTGTCGACTGGAAACTTTTAGTTTGACACCAAAAGATGAACATGAGAGAAGAGATAAACATTTCAGCTTTTATTTCCAGGTATTTACATCTGGATGTGATAAACAACTTAGAAAATGGCATTATTTGTAAAGGAACACCACATATTTTAGGCGAGCAAAAAGTATTGGAACAGCAGACTTGAAATAAATTAAAGTGAATAAGACTCAATATTTTGCTGCAAATCCTTTGTTTACAATAACCTCATTAATCCTGTGACCCACTTACATCACGGAACTTATGCACAGCAAATTTTGGTCTTTGGAATAAACTCCATGTGAGTTAAAATCAAGGCAATCTGAGTGTACACACGTGACCATCCATTGACTCCACAGGAGAGTTAATAGAACTCTGCTTTTGGAGTTGATCTTTTACCCCCTATTCAGAGTTAAAACTCAACTCTTTTTGGTGTTAAAATACTACTCTTTAGAGAATAAAATGTGAGTGGAGAATGGAGTTGATTGTAGTATTAACCGGTG